>NC_069499.1:1284623522-1284778522 GCF_027579735.1 Bombina bombina | reverse complement strand
TCTTTTAAACCTATTACTTTCATTTTATTAATCCTAATGTAACCTGTTTTGCTTTATTTCTATACTAAGGAATCGTAATAGCAAACCTAAATAATTATCGCCTGGTTTTTAAAAAAGCACCTATACTACACTTAATAAATTACTTGTAATATGCGTGAAACTACTAACAATTTGTGCTTTCCATTGAAAGTATAGGTAGAACTACATATGGGACAGTATGTGTATAAATGCCACTGTAGACAAGTTAACAGACAACTTGTAATATTTAATCGAGTAGCATCAGAAAGGCTGCTAAGCAGCAACGCTTAAACGTATTGGTTGATTCTGAATCACATGGTCTCAGGGTAGTGCACGTCAAACTTATCTTATCCTCCTTTTTCCACATAATTCTTAACCCAAAGTATTGTGATTTTTTAATTTTTTTTTTTTTTTTAAAGGGCATACAGTTATTTCTATGATACTCTACGCTCAGTTCAGTTTTGCAGCGGAATGGAAGCTTTATATGGTAGACAAAGCTATCCTGAGTCCTTATTAGGTTTTTACTATAGACACCTTTGTTCTCTCTTTTATAATCTTTACAGCGAGGAGATATATGGACTCAGGAAAGTGCTACGCTTGCAAGGTTTGTCATTTAATCTTCAACCAGATAAGTTGCCTTTCTAAGGACTGAAGGATGAGTAGAGTGGACTAAATGACAGGTGTTTCAGGTACAGTGATAATCGCACTTCAGCCAGAACTTTGCTAGTTTAACGTATTACAACATCTTGGAACATTTCTCATCCTTGAAAGAGCAGCAATGAAAATAAGACTACTGAAGTACTATGGAATACTATATTAGAATTGTGAATAATGGCTCAGTACTTGTGCCATGAAATTCTAAGTATTTGCTATTTCAACAGAATACAAGTTCAAGTGGACAGGACGGGACTGAAACATAAAAATTAAAAAAAATTGTGGTTTAGATAGTACATGCAGTTTTAAAAATACATTTAATTACTTCTATTATCAAATGTTTCATTTTTTTGGTATCCTTTGTAGAAGATTACGCTCAAGATGTGTCTAACAACAGTGTTTGTGGAAATGTTATATAGTGATGAAAACACACCTGCCGTGGTATGCTAAAGATACGTGCACACTCCTACTATGAGCCTATCTGGGGTTATTGGTGAACAAACTATACTAAGAGGACAAAGTAAATTAGATTATAGAAGTACTTTTTTTTTTTTATTTCACATCCTATCTGAATCCTGAAAATGTACTTTTGATTTTACTGTCTCTTTAAATTTAAATAAGCAGCTAAGCATCTTTTAAATAGGCTTTACTGTTGAACAGGTAAGCGACTGTAATCTGACCAACATGAAAGGTACTTGCAGTTAGGGGATAAGATCAGTCCTATGGCACTAGATAGTGAACTCATCATGAAATCAGGGGTAACACAAGGGTCAAAGAAATAAGTGGGTAGCACATGAAATTAGGGTAAATCAATGGGGAATGTAGGGGAGAAAATATATTCTACTGCAGGGTAATATGTGTAATTTTTAAGGGGTACATTAAAGGGATATGAAGCAATCATCAACAAACGATACCAAAAGAACAAAGCAAATACGATAATAGAAGTAAATTGAATAGTTGTTAAAAATTGGATGCTCTATCAGAATCATGTGAAAGTATAATTTTGACTTTACTGTCCCTTTTAAATCTGAAATTAATGAAAGAGGAAAATCTAAAGATGCAGGATGGAACCATAGACATTTGCTTCCTAAGTGTTAGTCTTAGGATAATCCTATTTGTATGATCCTTGAATTCCCTTACTGTTTTTGTCCTAATCACCTCTAATGGAATTTCATCCAATGAATCATCCACCCTTCCTGTATAGAAATGCTTTTGCTAATTACTCTGGAACCTGCTAGCCACAACGTGAGATCATGACACAATGTTCTGGTTTTGCTTTTTTGCAAAAAATATTTCAGGCTGAGCTTTATTATAATCCCTTTATTTACTTGAACGCTTCTATCATATCCCCTCTCTTCCTTCTCTCGTCTGACTAAGAAAATTAATGAGATATGGGCTCCATGTACTATGCCGGAAAAGCTGCTCTGGAGTCCTTACGGGGCAGGTTCGCATATGCCTATGTCTAATGGCCGCTGCTTCTTATGCTCTACACCACCTCTGAAGTGGAAAGGATAATCACCAAGAGCTTGCACACTCTTGGTGATTGGCAGTCCCTTCTCTCATGCAATTGGTTGTGCGAGAGAAGCGGCGGGCTTTACATGCTCACTTTACATGCTCACTTGTTATGATACATATGGGCAGCGGATCCTGTTGGCCTCTGCCCGTATGTAGCGAAGGCGAGTAGACAACTTCTCGAGTTGAGTAGCTTGTCCGTTTGGCCTTTAGTACATGGAGCCCATAGTGTTAGAGAATATAAAACCATATACGCACACGCTGCCGATCACGGCATGAAAATAAATGCTGTCTATTTATTGCTTGTTTGTTGTAGCTACTCCACAGTAGTATGAACAGCCCCAATAACATTAAGTATGTCTGTTTAATACTGCTGTATGTATGGCTGCTAACTGATTATTTCCCACAGTGTGTTTGTTGTCTGTTAGTTCAGCATTAGTGTATCTAATACAGCAAGAGCAGTGTGACGTTATCTAAACTATCAGATAGCTTGCTCTCTGTTGCCTTAGTTGTAGAGTAATGACAGGAGTTAGATCTATCTGTCGAGATAACCCTGTTTTTATCAGAGTACTGTGTAGCTGGAAGAAACCATCTTTTCAAGATGTTGTTTAGCTAAAGAAATAAAGTTTGAGAAAAAATAGAACATGGGGAAGATAATGCCTACAAAAGATATATTTAGTATTAATAACAATATTAACCAGCGTCTCTTGATGAGTCATACGTGTAGAATTATGTAGCACATCTTTTTAAAATAAACAATTAAGTGTTTAACGTAAGAAAATGGGTTTGTGCTGCTGTAGTTTTGTTAGTGCTGTTGGTAAATCTGCCGATTGTGGTTTTTCATCTGTGTTTCTCAAAGCCAATTCTCAAGTACCTTCACTGGTCACATTTTAAAGGGACACTGAACACAAATTTTTTCTTTCACGAGCATGCAATTTTACACAGCTTTCTAATTTACTCATATTATCAATTTTTCTGCATTCTCTTGCTATCTTTATTTGAAAAGCAATGTAAGTTTAGAAGCCGGCCCAATTTTTGGTTCACAACCTGGATTGTCCTTGCTGATTGGACAGCACCAATAAACAAGTGATGTCCAGGGTCTGAACCAAAAATTGGCTGGCTCCTTAGCTTAGATGCCTTCTTTTTCAAATTAGGATAGCAAGAGAATGAACAAAATTTGATAATAGAAGTAAACTAGAAAGTTGCTTAAAATTGCCTGCTCTATCTGAATCATGAAAGAAAAAAAATGGGGTTTAGTGTCCCTTTAAGTCGAAATTAAACTTTCATGATTCAGATAGAGGATGCAATTTTAAACAACTTTCCAATTTATTTCAATTAACAAAATGTGCACAGTCTTTTTATATTTACACTTTTTGAGTTACCAGCTCCTACTGAGCATGTGCAAGAATTCACAGTATATACATATGTGCATTTGTAATTGGCTGATGGCCGTCACATGATAAGAGTGGAAATAGATATAACTTTGAAATTTGTCAGAAAAAAAAAATCTATTACGTATCTGCAATTCAGACTGTGCTACTGCATTGTCTTGTTAACATGCATTTGTTACATCCACTGTATTTACTGGTCCTTTAAAGGTTTCCATTTCTGTGCACAAATATGCTCCACTGTCTGAAAAAGGAAATACTTAAAGGGACAGTAAAGAAAAAATTCACGGTTCAGATAGAGCATGCAATTTTAAACAACTTTCCAATTTAGTTCTATTATCTCATTAGTTTCGGTTTCTTGGTATCCTTTGTTGAAAAGCATACCTACGTAGGCTCAGGAGAAGCAATGTACTACTGGAAACTAACTGCTGATTGGTGGCAGTGCATTTATACCTCTTTTTTTTTTAATTGGTTCACACAATGTGTTCAGCTAGCTCCTGGTAGTGCATTGCTATACCTTCAATAAAGGAAACCAAGAGAATGAAGCAAACTGGATAAATGAAGTAAATTAGAAAGTTTTTAAAATTATATTCACTAAATCTAAATCCTGAAAAGAAAAAATGTGGGTTTCATATTTCTTTTAAATGGACATGAACTAAAAAAGTGTATTATTACAGTACAGCTTGAACAGAGCCGTCTAAAACAATGTATATAAATAGATGAATTAATTGATGTATGGAATAATAAACAGAGTATAACACGCAAAACGTTATATCTAATAATAGCAGATCTCTATTGCTTGTAGTTGCAAGGGTTCACCGATATGTAAATATGTCATCTGGCTATATTAAAGGGACAGTCTAGTCCAAAATAAACTTTCATGATTCAGATAGAGAATGTAATTTTAAACAATTTTCCAATATATTTTTATCACCAATTTTGATTGGTTCTCTTGGTATTCTTAGTTGAAAGCTAAACCTAGGAGGTTTATATGCTAATTTCTAAGCCCTTGAAGGACGCCTCTTCTCTCAGGGCATTTGGACAGGTTTTCACCACTAGAGGGTGTTAGTCCATGTGTGTCTTATAGATAACACTGTGATCACGCACATGGAGTTCCAGTGAGCCAGCACTGATTGGCTAAAATAGATGTCTGTCAAAAGAACTTAAATAAGGGGGTAGTTTGCAGAGGCTTAGATACAGGGTAATCACAGAGGTAAAAAGTGCATTTATATCACTGTGTTGGTTATGCAAAACTAGGGAATGGGTAATAAAGGGATTATCTATCTTTTTAAGCAATAAAAATTCTGGTGTAGACTGTCCCTTTCAAGTCAGTAGATGTCACTGTTATTCACACCATGTCACTTTGCATAAAGATGTCATTGGTTTTTGGAAAAAATCTCAACTTGCCTAAACAGTTTAAAAAAGACTTGAGTACTTCAAATATAATAAACATTTTAAACACTGTTTTCTTCCATGCAAACGTCATAAAGCAATAACTTGTCTTCTGCAAATCCGGTATAGTTTATCAAATAAATTCTGTCCTTCTCTGCAATAAATAATGAATGCCTTACATTGCCTTTAACCATTTTAGCTTACCCTTTTTTACCTGATTGGGCAAGTGATTTGATTGCTTTTGTCATTCATGATATGAAAGATGACCTGTTTCTACTAGAGAAAATAAAATCTTACTGTGTCTGCTAAAGTTAGCAAAGGAGGATAAGGATGCATGGAGAAGACTCTTGAATTTGTAGCAGAAGCAGCTGGCAAGGGGGGCATTGGGGAATTTATATTTTCTAATGTATGAACGTAGCGGAGAATAAATTTGTACAATTTGATGCTTCCTGTTTAAGTGATACATTTTTCTTTGTTTTCAGTATTGGTCGTATTAGACACAAATTTGTTTCCTAATACTAGAATGGGATGCAAGTTTCACTAACTCTGTATAAGTCTTAACAGCATTTGGGTGTCATAACACTCTGGGCAAATAGACTACTTAACCAGCAGGTAATACTAGCAACATCTGTTCCTGTTTCCAGGACACTGAGCTGTACTGTGTGGGTACACACTCTATTGAAGACACATTTTTCTGCATATTTTCTTCCTATAGGTTTGACAGTGTGCCTCACCTGTTGCCTCTGGCACCTTTTCCATCAGCTGTCCCTTGGATGCTCAGCACCTTGCTGTTCTATCATGCTTGATCCATACCTGCAGACTGTATCCTCCTGGTCATGCATTATTGTCTGTCACTCATACCTGCCTGTGTACGATAATAGACTGCTGTCACTCATACCTGCCTGTGTACGATACTAGTTTGCTGTCACTCATACCTGCCTGTGTACGATACTAGTTTGCTGTCACTCATACCTGCCTGTGTACGATAATAGTCTGCTGTCACTCATACCTGCCTGTGTACGATAATAGACTGCTGTCACTCATACCTGCCTGTGTACGATAATAGACTGCTGTCACTCATACCTGCCTGTGTACGATACTAGTCTGCTGTCACTCATACCTGCCTGTGTACGATACTAGTCTGCTGTCACTCATACCTGCCTGTGTACGATACTAGTCTGCTGTCACTCATACCTGCCTGTGTACGATACTAGTCTGCTTTCACTCATACCTGCCTGTGTATGATACTAGTCTGCTTTCACTCATACCTGCCTGTGTACGATAATAGTCTGCTGTCACTCATACCTGCCTGTGTACGATACTAGTTTGCTGTCACTCATACCTGCCTGTGTACGCTAATAGTCTGCTGTCACTCATACCTGCCTGTGTACGATAATAGTCTGCTGTCACTCATACCTGCCTGTGTACGATACTAGTTTGCTGTCACTCATACCTGCCTGTGTACGATAATAGTCTGCTGTCACTCATACCTGTCTGTGTACAATACTAGTAGCCTGCTGTTCCAGTCTGCATAGTAAGGCCATTTGTTTTAATATCAGGCCGGCTGCAAATTGGTTTGGATTTTGCTTGATATTCTTAATTATTATCCTTTTTGTTAGACCGTTATTGAACTTGTGGCCTTTTGCTTTGGTTTTGTCCCTTGCCTGTTTTCTTTAAACACCCCCATGACTCTACTGTTATTGCATAAACATATATGGTGCATGTATATACTTTAGTTACTTAAGCATAGCATTACTAGCTGTTTTTGAATTATCCTGTAATTGATGTACGGATACGCCAAGTTTGACAATGCTTTGGTTGTAGAACTGAAAAAGTGGGCAGTATGTTACATTTTTGGGTGGTGGAATATGATCTGGTAGCTGTTCAGATGTAGGGCGTGTAATATAAATAGATTGGACTCATTTTAAAGAGAGATGGATGATCTATTGGGAGTGATATTCTAAGAATGGAACAAGGTGGGTTATCTTTTGGAGATGGAGAAGAATATGTAATGTAGCCTTTTATGGTAAATGAGGAAGTATTGAACATCATATTCAGTTTTAACCCTTTCGTGACAGTGTAAAAGTGTCTACATCGGAACACCTGTTCCGATGTAGACATATTGAAACTACGCGATCGTGCATACGATCGCGAGATTTCAATTATTGGATCGCATCTGGGGGGCGTCCCTACAACCCTAGGAACGCCCTCCAGACCGCGATCAAGTCCTTGAAGCGCAGAAGGCTTCAGGACAGCCGTTTGATATGACGTTCTATTCCGTCATAACGGCTTTAAAGCCCAGTGTAAATATGACGAAATAGAACGGCATAACGGCGTTAAAAGGTTAAAAAACACAACTAAAGTATTTCTAGTCTGATTAACACACCTGTGAGTCATATGTCCATGCTTTACATTAACCATGGTCCAAAAAAAAATATAAAGGGTTCTTAGGAAATTATTTTCACCTCTTCAATAGGCAAGGAAATAATTTGGGGTCCACACATATATAATAATATCTTAAAGGTGCTTTGAGAATTAATAAAAATGGGGAGGACTAGGCATACCAGATCTACAATCCTATGTCAATGCAGCGAGATTAGCCCAAGCTTTGTTATGGAACCACAATATTAATGAAATAGCCTGGGTAAAATTAGAAAGTTAAATGATTAATCTATCCCCAATATATCAGATACTATACTATGGACCCCTAAGAAAGACAGACCAACAATTTGGTCAAAATCACAATTTCACATGCTATAAAAATATGGGATAAACTTCAAACACAGTTCAATCTTTTCCTAAATGACTCATGGGCAACATTACTAATTACACCACCAGCCAGACCACTGTTAGTAGCATTTGGGCCAAGGGCCTATATAGAATTGCAGATGCACACATCAGAAACAGCATCCTTACATTTGAACAATACAAAAACATGCCGCCCAACCCTCCAAACTCATGGTACTATTATTTACAATTAATTTAGCAAATTACTGAGATTAAAAAGTCTAAAATGCAGCTTGATCTAACGTTCTTTTGAAAGTTGTGCATTGCACCTGATAGACTTAAGAGGACAATCACAAAACTATATAATATTCTTTGCACAAGCACCTCACTGAGTAAACCTCATTTCTTTCATGTAATTAGCAAGAGTCCATGAGCTAGTGACGTATGGGATATACATTCCTACCAGGAGGGGCAAAGTTTCCCAAACCTCAAAATGCCTATAAATACACCCCTCACCACACCCACAATTCAGTTTTACAAACTTTGCCTCCGATGGAGGTGGTGAAGTAAGTTTGTGCTAGATTCTACGTTGATATGCGCTCCGCAGCAAGTTGGAGCCCGGTTTTCCTCTCAGCGTGCAGTGAATGTCAGAGGGATGTGAGGAGAGTATTGCCTATTTGAATGCAGTGATCTCCTTCTACGGGGTCTATTTCATAGGTTCTCTGTTATCGGTCGTAGAGATTCATCTCTTACCTCCCTTTTCAGATCGACGATATACTCTTATATATACCATTACCTCTGCTGATTCTCGTTTCAGTACTGGTTTGGCTATCTGCTATATGTAGATGAGTGTCCTGGGGTAAGTAAGTCTTATTTTCTGTGACACTCCAAGCTATGGTTGGGCACTTTGTTTATAAAGTTCTAAATATATGTATTCAAACATTTATTTGCCTTGACTCAGAATGTTCAACTTTCCTTATTTTCAGACAGTCAGTTTCATATTTGGGATAATGCATTTTGATTTAACCATTTTTTCTTACCTTCAAAAATTTGACTCTTCCCTGTGGGCTGTTAGGCTCGCGGGGGCTGAAAATGCTTCATTTTATTGCGTCATTCTTGGCGCGGACTTTTTTGGCGCAAAAATTCTATTTCCGTTTCCGGCGTCATACGTGTCGCCGGAAGTTGCGTCATTTTTTGACGTTATTTCGCGCCAAAAATGTCGGCGTTCCGGATGTGGCGTCATTTTTGGCGCCAAAAGCATTTAGGCGCCAAATAATGTGGGCGTCTTATTTGGCGCGAAAAAATATGGGCGTCGCTTTTGTCTCCACATTATTTAAGTCTCATTTTTTATTGCTTCTGGTTGCTAGAAGCTTGTTCTTTGGCATTTTTTCCCATTCCTGAAACTGTCATTTAAGGAATTTGATCAATTTTGCTTTATATATATGTTGTTTTTTCTCTTACATATTGCAAGATGTCTCACGTTGCATCTGAGTCAGAAGATACTACAGGAAAATCGCTGTCAAGTGCTGAATCTACCAAAGCTAAGTGTATCTGCTGTAAACTTTTGGTAGCTATTTCTCCAGCTGTTGTTTGTATTGATTGTCATGACAAACTTGTTAAAGCAGATAATATTTCCTTTAGTAAAGTACCATTGCCTGTTGCAGTTCCTTCAACATCTAAGGTGCAGAATGTTCCTGATAATATAAGAGATTTTGTTTCTGAATCCATAAAGAAGGCTATGTCTGTTATTTCTCCTTCTAGTAAACGTAAAAAATCTTTTAAAACTTCTCTCCCTACAGATGAATTTTTAAATGAACATCATCATTCTGATTCTGATGACTCCTCTGGTTCAGAGGATTCTGTCTCTGAGGTTGATGCTGATAAATCTTCATATTTATTTAAAATGGAATTTATTCGTTCTTTACTTAAAGAAGTTCTAATTGCTTTAGAAATAGAGGATTCTGGTCCTCTTGATACTAATTCTAAACGTTTGGATAAGGTATTTAAAGCTCCTGTGGTTATTCCAGAAGTTTTCTCCAACATAGGTGTGTCCGGTCCACGGCGTCATCCTTACTTGTGGGATATTCTCTTCCCCAACAGGAAATGGCAAAGAGCCCAGCAAAGCTGGTCACATGATCCCTCCTAGGCTCCGCCTACCCCAGTCATTCTCTTTGCCGTTGTACAGGCAACATCTCCACGGAGATGGCTTAGAGTTTTTTAGTGTTTAACTGTAGTTTTTATTATTCAATCAAGAGTTTGTTATTTTAAAATAGTGCTGGTATGTACTATTTACTCAGAAACAGAAAAGAGATGAAGATTTCTGTTTGTATGAGGAAAATGATTTTAGCACCGTAACTAAAATCCATGGCTGTTCCACACAGGACTGTTGAGAGCAATTAACTTCAGTTGGGGGAACAGTGTGCAGTCTCTTACTGCTTGAGGTATGACACATTCTAACAAGACGATGTAATGCTGGAAGCTGTCATTTTCCCTATGGGATCCGGTAAGCCATGTTTATTAAGATAGTAAATAAGGGCTTCACAAGGGCTTATTAAGACTGTAGACTTTTTCTGGGCTAAATCGATTCATTATTAACACATATTTAGCCTTGAGGAATCATTTATTCTGGGTATTTTGATATGATTATATCGGCAGGCACTGTTTTTGACACCTTATTCTTTAGGGGCTTTCCCTAATCATAGTCAGAGCCTCATTTTCGCGCCGGTATGGCGCACTTGTTTTTGAGGACAGCATGGCATGCAGCTGCATGTGTGTGGAGCTCTGATACATAGAAAAGTCTTTCTGAAGGCATCATTTGGTATCGTATTCCCCTTTGGGCTTGGTTGGGTCTCAGCAAAGCAGATTCCAGGGACTGTAAAGGGGTTAAATATAAAAACGGCTCCGGTTCCGTTATTTTAAGGGTTAAAGCTTCCAAATTTGGTGTGCAATACTTTTAAGGCTTTAAGACACTGTGGTGAAATTTTGGTGAATTTTGAACAATTCCTTCATACTTTTTCGCAATTGCAGTAATAAAGTGTGTTTAGTTTAAAATTTAAAGTGACAGTAACGGTTTTATTTTAAAACGTTTTTTGTGCTTTGTTATCAAGTTTATGCCTGTTTAACATGTCTGAACTACCAGATAGATTGTGTTCTGACTGTGGGGAAACCAAGGTTCCTTCTCATTTAACTATAGGTATTTTATGTCATAAAAAAATTTTAGTAAAAATGATGCCCAAGATGATTCCTCAAGTGAGGGGAGTAAGCATGGTACTGCATCATCCCCTCCTTCGTCTACACCAGTCTTGCCCATACAGGAGGCCCCTAGTACATCTAGTGCGCCAATACTCCTTACTATGCAACATTTAACGGCTGTAATGGATAATTCTATCAAAAACATTTTAGCCAATATGCCCACTTATCAGCGAAAGCGCGACTGCTCTGTTTTAGAAAATTCTGTAGAGCATGAGAACGCTGATGATATGGTTTCTGAAGGGCCCCTACACCAGTCTGAGGGGGCCAGGGAGGTTTTGTCTGAGGGAGAAATTTCAGATTCAGGAAACATTTCTCAACAAGCTGAACCTGATGTGATTACTTTTAAATTTAAGTTGGAACATCTCCGCGCTCTGCTTAAGGAGGTGTTATCCAATTTGGATGATTGTGATTATCTGGTCATTCCAGAACCACTATGTAAAATGGAAAAGTTCTTAGAGGCCCCGGGGCCCCCCGAAGCTTTTCCTATATCCAAGCGGGTGGCGTACATTGTTAGTAAAGAATGGGACAGGCCCGGTATACCTTTAGTACCTCCCCCCATATTTATAAAATTGTTTTCCTATAGTCGACCCCAGAAAGGACTGATGGCAGACAGTCCCCAAGGTCGAGGGGGCGGTTTCTACTCTACACAAGCGCGCCACTATACCCATAGAAGATAGTTGTGCTTTCCAAGATCCTATGGATAAAAAATTAGAAGGTCTGCTAAAAGATGTTTGTTCAGCAAGGTTCCCTTCTACAACCAATTGCATGCATTGTCCCTGTCACTGCAGCCGCGTGTTTCTAGTTTGATGAGCTAGGAAAGGCGATTATTAGTAATTCTTCTTCTTATGAGGAGATTATGGACAGAATTCGTGCTCTTAAATTGGCTAATTCTTTCACCCTAGACGCCACCTTGCAATTGGCTAGGTTAGCGGCGAAAAAATTCTGGGTTTGCTATTGTGGCGCAGAGCGCTTTGGTTAAAATCTTGGGCAGCGGATGCGTCTTCCAAGAACAAATTGCTTGACATTCCTTTCAAGGGGAAAACACTCTTTGGCCCTGACTTGAAAGAGATTATCTCTGATATCACTGGGGGCAAGGGCCACGTCCTTCCTCAGGATAGGTCTTTTCAAGACCAAAAATAAACCTAAGTTTCGTCCCTTTCGCAGAAACGGATCAGCCCCAAGGGCTACGTCCTCTAAGCAGGAAGGTAATACTTCTCAAGCCAATCCAGCCTGGAGACCTATGCAAGGCTGGAACAAAGGAAAGCAGGCCAGGAAACCTGCCACTGCTACCAAGACAGCATGAAATGCGGGCCCCCGATCCGGGACCGGATCTGGTGGGGGGCAGACTCTCTCTCTTCGCTCAGGCTGGGGCAAGAGATGTTCTGGAACCTTGGGCGCTAGAAATAGTCTCCCAAGGTTATTCTCTGGAGTTCAAGGGGCTTCCTCCAAGGGGGAGGTTCCACAGGTCTCAGTTGTCTTCAGACCACATAAGAAGACAGGCATTCTTACATTGGGTAGAAGACCTGCTAAAAATGGGAGTGATTCATCCTGTTCCATTAGGAGAACAAGGGATGGGGTTCTACTCCAATCTGTTCATAGTTCCCAAAAAAGAGGGAACGTTCAGACCAATCTTAGATCTCAAGATCTTGAACAAGTTTCTCAAGGTTCCATCGTTCAAGATGGAAACCATTCGAACACTTCTTCCTTCCATCCAGGAAGGTCAATTCATGACCAAGGTGGATTTCAAGGATGCGTATCTACATATTCCTATCCACAAGGAACATCATCGGTTCCTAAGGTTTGCATTCCTGGACAAGCATTTCCAGTTCGTGGCGTTTTCTTTCGGATTAGCCACTGCTCCTAGGATTTTCTCATAGGTACTAGGGTCCCTTCTGGCGGTGCTAAGACCAAGGGGCATTGCTGTAGTACCTTACTTGGACGACATTCTGATTCGAGCGTCGTCCCTTCCTCAAGTAAAGGCTCACACGGACATTGTCCTGGCCTTTCTCAGATCTCACGGATGGAAAGTGAACGTGGAAAAGAGTTCTCTATCTCCGTCAACGAGGGTTCCCTTCTTGGGAACTATAATAGACTCCTTAGAAATGAGGATTTTTCTGACAGAAGCCAGAAAAACAAAACTTCTAGACTCTTGTCGGATACTTCATTCCGTTCCTCTTCCTTCCATAGCGCAGTGCATGGAAGTGATAGGTTTGATGGTAGCGGCAATGGACATAGTTCCTTTTGTGCGCATTCATCTAAGACCATTACAACTGTTCATGCTCAGTCAGTGGAATGGGGACTATTCAGACTTGTCTCCGAAGATACAAGTAAATCAGAGGATCAGAGACTCATTCCGTTGGTGGCTGTCCCTGGACAACCTGTCACAAGGGATGACCTTCCGCAGACCAGAGTGGGTCATTGTCACGACCGACGCCAGTCTGATGGGCTGGGGCGCGGTCTGGGGATCCCTGAAAGCTCAGGGTCTTTGGTCTCGGGTAGAATCTCTTCTACCGATAAATATTCTGGAACTGAGAGCGATATTCAATGCTCTCAAAGCTTGGCCTCAGCTAGCGAGGGCCAAGTTCATTCATCAACCATCAGGGGGGAACAAGGAGTTCCCTAGCGATGGAAGAAGTGACCAAAATCATTCTATGGGCGGAGTCTCACTCCTGCCACCTGTCTGCTATCCACATCCCAGGAGTGGAAAATTGGGAAGCGGATTTTCTGAGTCGTCAGACATTGCATCCGGGGGAGTGGGAACTCCATCCGGAAATCTTTGCCCAAGTCACTCAACCGTGGGGCATTCCAGACATGGATCTGATGGCCTCTCGTCAGAACTTCAGAGTTCCTTACTACGGGTACAGATCCAGGGATCCCAAGGCGGCTCTAGTGGATGCACTAGTAGCACCTTGGACCTTCAAACTAGCTTATGTGTTCCCGCCGTTTCCTCTCATCCCCAGGCTGGTAGCCAGGATCAATCAGGAGAGGGCGTCGGTGATTTTGATAGCTCCTGCGTGGCCACGCAGGACTTGGTATGCAGATCTGGTGAATATGTCATCGGCTCCACCATGGAAGCTACCTTTGAGACGAGACCTTCTTGTTCTAGGTCCGTTCGACCCACTCCAGCTGACTGCTTGGAGATTGAACGCTTGATCTTATCAAAGCGAGGGTTCTCAGATTCTGTTATTAATACTCTTGTTCAGGCCTGAAAGCCTGTAACCAGAAAAATTACCACATAATTTGGTATATCTGTTGGTGTGAATCTGCAGGATTCCCTTGGGACAAGGTTAAGATTCCTAAGAGTCTATCCTTCCTTCGAGAAGGATTGGAAAAAGGATTATCTGCAAGTTCCTTGATGGGACAGATTTCTGCCTTGTCTGTGTTACTTCACAAAAAGCTGGCAGCTGTGCCAGATGTTCTAGCCTTTGTTCAGGCTCTGGTTAGAATCAAGCCTGTTTAAAAAATTTTGACTCCTCCTTGGAGTCTCAACCTAGTTCTTTCAGTTCTTCAGGGGGTTCCGTTTGAACCCTTACATTCCGTTGATATTAAGTTATTATCTTGGAAAGTTTTGTTTTTGGTTGCAATTTCTTCTGCTAGAAGAGTTTCAGAATTATCTGCTCTGCAGTGTTCTTCTCCTTATCTGGTGTTCCATGCAGATAAGGTGGTTTTGCGTACTAAACCTGGTTTTCTTCCAAAAGTTGTTTCTAACAAAAACATTAACCAGGAGATAGTTGTGCCTTCTTTGTGTCCTAATCCAGTTTCAAAGAAGGAACGTTTGTTGCGCAACTTGGATGTAGTTCGTGCTCTCAAATTTTACTTAGCAGCTACTAAGGATTTCAGACAAACTTTGTCTTTGTTTGTTGTTTATTCTGGTAAACGGAGAGGTCAAAAAGCAACTTCTACCTCTCTCTCCTTCTGGATTAAAAGCATTATCCGATTGGCTTATGAGACTGCCGGACGGCAGCCTCCTGAAAGAATCACAGCTCACTCCACTAGGGCTGTGGCTTCCACATGGGCCTTCAAGAACGAGGCTTCTGTTGATCAGATATGTAAGGCAGCGACTTGGTCTTCACTGCACACTTTTTCTAAATTTTACAAATTTGATACTTTTGCTTCTTCTGAGGCTATTTTTGGGAGAAAGGTTTTGCAAGCCGTGGTGCCTTCCATTTAGGTGACCTGATTTGCTCCCTCCCTTCATCCGTGTCCTAAAGCTTTGGTATTGGTTCCCACAAGTAAGGATGACGCCGTGGACCGGACACACCTATGTTGGAGAAAACAGAATTTATGTTTACCTGATAAATTACTTTCTCCAACGGTGTGTCCGGTCCACGGCCCGCCCTGGTTTTTTTTAATCAGGTCTGATAATTTATTTTCTTTAACTACAGTCACCACGGTAACATATGGTTTCTCCTATGCAAATATTCCTCCTTAACGTCGGTCGAATGACTGGGGTAGGCGGAGCCTAGGAGGGATCATGTGACCAGCTTTGCTGGGCTCTTTGCCATTTCCTGTTGGGGAAGAGAATATCCCACAAGTAAGGATGACGCCGTGGACCGGACACACCGTTGGAGAAAGTAATTTATCAGGTAAACATAAATTCTGTTTTTCCTGTTCCTAATGCTATTTCTGCAGTAATTTCCAAAGAATGGGATAAATTGGGTAATTCATTTACTCCTTCTAAACGTTTTAAGCATTTATATCCTGTGCCGTCTGACAGATTAGAATTTTGGGACAAAATCCCTAAAGTTGATGGGGCTATTTCTACCCTTGCTAAACGTACTACTATTCCTACGTCAGATGGTACTTCGTTTAAGGATCCTCTAGATAGGAAAATTGAGTCCTTTCTAAGAAAAGCTTATCTGTGTTCAGGTAATCTTCTTAGACCTGCTATATCTTTGGCTGATGTTGCTGCAGCTTCAACTTTTTGGTTGGAAACTTTAGCGCAACAAGTAACACATCGTGATTCTCATGACATTATTATTCTTCTTCAGCATGCTAATAATTTTATCTGTGATGCCATTTTTGATATTATTAGAGTTGATGTCAGGTTTATGTCTCTAGCTATTTTAGCTAGAAGAGCTTTATGGCTTAAAACTTGGAATGCTGATATGGCTTCTAAATCAACTTTACTTTCTATTTCTTTCCAGGGTAACAAATTATTTGGTTCTCAGTTGGATTCCATCATTTCAACTGTTACTGGTGGGAAAGGAACTTTTTTACCACAGGATAAAAAATCTAAAGGTAAAAGCAGGGCTAATAATCGTTTTCTTTCCTTTCGTTTCAACAAAGAACAAAAGCCTGATCCTTCATCCTCAGGAGCAGTTTCAGTTTGGAAACCATCTCCAGTCTGGAATAAATCCAAGCCAGCTAGAAAGGCAAAGCCTGCTTCTAAGTCCACATGAAGGTGCGGCCCTCATTCCAGCTCAGCTGGTAGGGGGCAGGTTACGTTTTTTCAGGAAATTTGGATCAATTCTGTTCACAATCTTTGGATTCAGAACATTGTTTCAGAAGGGTACAGAATTGGTTTCAAGATGAGACCTCCTGCAAAGAGATTTTTTCTTTCCCGTGTCCCAGTAAATCCAGTAAAAGCTCAAGCATTTCTGAAATGTGTTTCAGATCTAGAGTTGACTGGAGTAATTATGCCAGTTCCAGTTCCGGAACAGTGGATGGGGTTTTATTCAAATCTCTTCATTGTACCAAAGAAGGAGAATTCCTTCAGACCAGTTCTGGATCTAAAAATATTGAATCGTTATGTAAGGATACCAACGTTCAAAATGGTAACTGTAAGGACTATCTTGCCTTTTGTTCAGCAAGGGAATTATATGTCCACAATAGATTTACAGGATGCATATCTGCATATTCCGATTCATCCAGATCATTATCAGTTCCTGAGATTCTCTTTTCTAGACAAGCATTACCAGTTTGTGGCTCTGCCGTTTGGCCTAGCTACAGCTCCAAGAATTTTTACAAAGGTTCTCGGTGCCCTTCTGTCTGTAATCAGAGAACAGGGTATTGTGGTATTTCCTTATTTGGACGATATCTTGGTACTTGCTCAGTCTTCACATTTAGCAGAATCTCATACGAATCGACTTGTGTTGTTTCTTCAAGATCATGGTTGGAGGATCAATTTACCAAAAAGTTCTTTGATTCCTCAGACAAGGGTAACCTTTCTGGGTTTCCAGATGGATTCAGTGTCCATGACTCTGTCTTTAACAGACAAGAGACGTCTAAAATTGATTGCAGCTTGTCGAAACCTTCAGTCACAATCATTCCCTTCGGTAGCCTTATGCATGGAAATTCTAGGTCTTATGACTGCTGCATCGGACGCGATCCCCTTTGCTCGTTTTCACATGCGACCTCTTCAGCTCTGTATGCTGAAGCAATGGTGCAAGGATTACACGAAGATATCTCAAACAATATCTTTAAAACCGATTGTTCGACACTCTCTAACATGGTGGACAGATCACCATCGTTTAATTCAGGGGGCTTCTTTTGTGCTTCCGACCTGGACTGTAATTTCAACAGATGCAAGTCTCACGGGTTGGGGAGCTGTGTGGGGATCTCTGACGGCACAAGGAGTTTGGGAATCTGAGGAGGTGAGATTACCAATCAATATTTTGGAACTCCGTGCAATTTTCAGAGCTCTTCAGTTTTGGCCTCTTCTGAAGAGAGAATCGTTCATTTGTTTTCAGACAGACAATGTCACAACTGTGGCATACATCAATCATCAAGGAGGGACTCACAGTCCTCTGGCTATGAAAGAAGTATCTCGAATTTTGGTTTGGGCGGAATCCAGCTCCTGTCTAATCTCTGCAGTTCATATCCCAGGTATAGACAATTGGGAAGCGGATTATCTCAGTCGCCAAACGTTGCATCCGGGTGAATGGTCTCTTCACCCAGAGGTATTTCTTCAGATTGTTCAAATGTGGGAACTTCCAGAAATAGATCTGATGGCGTCCCATCTAAACAAGAAACTTCCCAGGTATCTGTCCAGATTCCGGGATCCTCAGGCGGAGGCAGTGGATGCATTATTACTTCCTTGGAAGTATCATCCTGCCTATATCTTTCCGCCTCTAGTTCTTCTTCCAAGAGTAATCTCCAAGATTCTGAAGGAATGCTCGTTTGTTCTGCTGGTAGCTCCGGCATGGCCTCACAGGTTTTGGTATGCGGATCTTGTCCGGATGGCCTCTTGCCAACCGTGGACTCTTCCGTTAAGACCAGACCTTCTGTCACAAGGTCCTTTTTTCCATCAGGATCTGAAATCCTTAAATTTAAAGGTATGGAGATTGAACGCTTGATTCTTGGTCAAAGAGGTTTCTCTGACTCTGTGATTAATACTATGTTACAGGCTCGTAAATCTGTATCTCGAGAGATATATTATAGAGTCTGGAAGACTTATATTTCTTGGTGTCTTTCTCATCATTTTTCTTGGCATTCTTTTAGAATACCGAGAATTTTACAGTTTCTTCAGGATGGTTTAGATAAGGGTTTGTCCGCAAGTTCTTTGAAAGGACAAATCTCTGCTCTTTCTGTTCTTTTTCACAGAAAGATTGCTATTCTTCCTGATATTCATTGTTTTGTACAAGCTTTGGTTCGTATAAAACCTGTCATTAAGTCAATTTCTCCTCCTTGGAGTTTGAATTTGGTTCTGGGAGCTCTTCAAGCTCCTCCGTTTGAACCTATGCATTCATTGGACATTAAATTACTTTCTTGGAAAGTTTTGTTCCTTTTGGCCATCTCTTCTGCCAGAAGAGTTTCTGAATTATCTGCTCTTTCTTGTGAGTCTCCTTTTCTGATTTTTCATCAGGATAAGGCGGTGTTGCGAACTTCTTTTGAATTTTTTCCTAAAGTTGTGAATTCCAACAACATTAGTAGAGAAATTGTGGTTCCTTCATTATGTCCTAATCCTAAGAATTCTAAGGAGAAATCGTTGCATTCTTTGGATGTTGTTAGAGCTTTGAAATATTATGTTGAAGCTACGAAATCTTTCCGTAAGACTTCTAGTCTATTTGTTATCTTTTCCGGTTCTAGAAAAGGCCAGAAAGCTTCTGCCATTTCTTTGGCATCTTGGTTGAAATCTTTAATTCATCTTGTCTATGTTGAGTCGGGTAAAACTCCGCCTCAGAGAATTACAGCTCATTCTACTAGGTCAGTTTCTACTTCCTGGGCGTTTAGGAATGAAGCTTCGGTTGACCAGATTTGCAAAGCAGCAACTTGGTCCTCTTTGCATACTTTTACTAAATTCTACCATTTTGATGTATTTTCTTCTTCTGAAGCAGTTTTTGGTAGAAAAGTACTTCAGGCAGCGGTTTCAGTTTGAATCTTCTGCTTATGTTTTTCGTTAAACTTTATTTTGGGTGTGGATTATTTTCAGCAGGAATTGGCTGTCTTTATTTTATCCCTCCCTCTCTAGTGACTCTTGTGTGGAAAGATCCACATCTTGGGTAGTCATTATCCCATACGTCACTAGCTCATGGACTCTTGCTAATTACATGAAAGAAAACATAATTTATGTAAGAACTTACCTGATAAATTCATTTCTTTCATATTAGCAAGAGTCCATGAGGCCCGCCCTTTTTTTGTGGTGGTTATGATTTTGTATAAAGCACAATTATTCCAATTCCTTATTTTTTATGCTTTCGCACTTTTTTATCACCTCACTTCTTGGCTATTCGTTAAACTGAATTGTGGGTGTGGTGAGGGGTGTATTTATAGGCATTTTGAGGTTTGGGAAACTTTGCCCCTCCTGGTAGGAATGTATATCCCATACGTCACTAGCTCATGGACTCTTGCTAATATGAAAGAAATGAATTTATCAGGTAAGTTCTTACATAAATTATGTTTTTATCCAGAGATGGGAAGAAGAGGGACAAATAACAAAAGAGTTAATTGAATGGGCAGACATCCTCAAAAAATAAATATCCTGCTCTATTAGTGCTAACCTAACGGAAAGTTACATTAAGGTAACTTATAGATGGTACTTACATCCTAGTGGGGCAATGTACAACAACAAATGTGCTAAATAGGCTGTAGAGAACCATGGACATATAACCTCATGTGGTGGACGTGTAATGAGGCCAAAAAATGATGGACACAAACCAGTAAATTATTAAGCAAAGTCTTCAATAAGCATATTAATATCATTATGGAACAGGCTCTTCTTATTTTCCCAATAGGAGGGCCTTACCAAGACTTCAATGACATTAGTAGGTATCATCTGCACGGCAGTAAAAACAACCATCACAAAATACTGGAAAACAGCAGTCGTTAGCTTTGATATAGTCTTGAATAAAATAAAATACTACTACCAAATGGCAGACACTGGACACTGTCTCTATATTACTAAATAACAGATTAGAGCACATTAATATATGGGAGGAATGGATGCAAAATAGGAGAAGACCTTAACACTGAGTAGCCACCAATATGAGGGAATGACCACGAGTGACCACCACCTTCCTTATCCATACCCTTCTACTACCCCTTCCCTCCCTTTCTTAAACTCCTCTTTCTATCTATGTTTTTAACTCTTACTATTGAAAGTAGTTGGGGGGAAAAAAATTGAGTTTTTCCAAACAAGGGTTTGTCATCTTTATAACCATTAGATATTGTTCTGAGTACAGGAAAATGATGACAACAATATAATAATAATTTTATTTGTATTAACCCTTTGAGTGCTAATGAAGGCTCTAGCACTCTCCCACCTTGAGGGAGATCTGGGAACTCTCACCCGCTCTTACCCCGGCGATCATGCCTGTAGAGTGACAGGCTTCGCCGGGGCTTCCCGTTTTGCGTGGTGTCATCACACGCAATAGTGTGATGACGTCACTGCACAACTTTATTTATACTTAACAATGTTAAGTATAGGAGCAAGGGGCATGCTGCATAGAAGCCTGTATCTCAGGCATCTAAGCAGCTACAGACCCCCAAGACCCACCATTGTAAAGGTAATCACCTAACCTTTCCAACAGTGTAAGTCTTGGGGGTCTGAAAAAATAAAAAAAAAGTTTAAAAAAAAATTATTCAAAAAATAAAAAAACATTAAATAATCTTAGCACCCAGGTGGTAAAGTGCTTAGCACTCAAAGGGTTAATGTAAGAAACAAAGATTTTTTTTTGGTTTGTTTTTTTCTCATTGTTTTTTATGCACAATGTAATCGGATACAAATTTTTCATAATTTTCAAACCTGTTTAATTAAAAATATTTCAAAATAATAATATCTTAAATATTTACCTTCTGCGGCTTGACAAATAAGAAGGCTTGACAAATAAAAAGGCTTGACAAATAAAAAGGCTTGACAAATAAGAAGGCTTGACAAATAAGAAGGTTTGACAAATAAAAAGGCTTGACAAATAAGAAGGCTTGACAAATAAGAAGGCTTGACAAATAAAAAGGTTTGACAAATAAAAAGGCTTGACAAATAAGAAGGCTTGACAAATAAGAAGGCTTGACAAATAAAAAGGCTTGACAAATAAAAAGGCTTGACAAATAAAAAGGCTTGACAAATAAGAAGGCTTGACAAATAAAAAGGCTTGACAAATAAAAAGGCTTGACAAATAAGAAGGCTTGACAAATAAGAAGACTTGACAAATAAGAAGACTTGACAAATAAAAAGGCTTGACAAATAAGAAGACTTGACAAATAAAAAGGCTTGACAAATAAGAAGGCTTGACAAATAAAAAGGCTTGACAAATAAGAAGGCTTGACAAATAAAAAGGCTTGACAAATAAAAAGGCTTGACAAATAAAAAGGCTTGACAAATAAGAAGACTTGACAAATAAGAAGACTTGACAAATAAGAAGACTTGACAAATAAGAAGACTTGACAAATAAGAAGACTTGACAAATAAGAAGACTTGACAAATAAAAAGGCTTGACAAATAAAAAGGCTTGACAAATAAAAAGGCTTGACAAATAAGAAGACTTGACAAATAAGAAGACTTGACAAATAAGAAGACTTGACAAATAAGAAGACTTGACAAATAAGAAGACTTGACAAATAAAAAGGCTTGACAAATAAGAAGACTTGACAAATAAGAAGGCTTGACAAATAAGAAGGCTTGACAAATAAGAAGGCTTGACAGATAAGAAGGCTTGACAGATAAGAAGGCTTGACAAATAAAAAGGCTTGACAAATAAAAAGGCTTGACAAATAAAAAGGCTTGACAAATAAGAAGGCTTGACAAATAAAAAGGCTTGACAAATAATAAGGCTTGACAAATAAAAAGGCTTGACAAATAAGAAGGCTTGACAAATAAGAAGACTTGACAAATAAGAAGGCTTGACAAATAAGAAGGCTTGACAAATAAGAAGGCTTGACAAATAAGAAGGCTTGACAAATGAAAAGGCTTGACAAATAAAAAGGCTTGACAAATAAAAAGGCTTGACAAATAAAAAGGCTTGACAAATAAAAAGGCTTGACAAATAAGAAGGCTTGACAAATAAGAAGGCTTGACAAATAAGAAGGCTTGACAAATAAAAAGGCTTGACAAATAAGAAGGCTTGACAAATAAGAAGGCTTGACAAATAAAAAGGCTTGACAACATTTTCGGAAACAACAGATTTGTTTTCTCCAAAATGGGTTTGATAACAAACTTTAGGACAATATGACTTTCCATTTATATACTCAAAGTGGGGCTTTCAATACACTGTTTTGTTTTTTTATTTAAATGTCCCATGGTTTATATAAAGATATGAAACCCAATTTTTTTATTAAATGTTACAGACAGAACATGAAATTTTAAAAATCTTTCCAATTTACTTCTATGATCAATTTGCTTTATTCCCATTGTATTCTTTGTTGAATATACCTAGATTGGTGTCTAGAGCACTAAGTTGCAGGAAATAGTGCTGCCATCTAGTGCTCTTGCAAATGGATAACATTATAGCAAAACTACTGCCTTATAGTGCTCCAGGCACGTGCAGTCGCCTGAGCTTACATTCCTGCGTTTCAACAAAAGATACTAATAGAACGAAAAACAATTGATGATAGATTTAATTTTGAAAGCTGTTTAAAATTGCATGCTCTATCTAAATCATGCAATATTTTTGGGGGGGTTTCATGTCCCTTTAATCTACCTTTTTGCAGATTTGTTTGATTTTTATTTTTAGAGGGATTTGAAACCATAATTTTTTATAATTATGATTCAGATAGAGCATACAATTCTAATCAACTTGCCAATTTACTTCTATTATCTAATTTGCTTTGCTTTGTTGAAAAGCATACCTAGGTAGGCTTGGGAGCTTGGAGCAAGCTGCTTATTGGTGGTTGCACATATATGCTTGTTGTCATTGGCTTACAGATGTGTTCAGCTAGCTCCTATTAGTGCATTTATTCTCCTTCAATAAAGGATGTCAGGAGAATGAAGCAAAATTGATAATATAAGTTAAAATTGTATCTATCATGTCCCTTTAAATAATGTAAAGAAGATGCATTATTGAATACCAATTGACTGTTGTTTAATTACAAATACATAGTCTAATATATTGTATTTTTTCCTGATACCTCCTATTTTTTTTATTTATTTTTTTTACTAATGATTGCCTAATGTTTTTTTCCCTTATTTTATACAATTTATAATCAGACATAAATTATCCTATATAACTAAATCTGTAAAGGTTATTTGGCCTCCATGCTTCTGAGCACTACTCTCACTCCTGATTTGCTGCAGGCATTCACTAAACGATTATTAACTGTAGTTATAAGGAATCAAGTCAAGTAAACTAACTAGAGTGATAATGACTATTTATGCTTTCAACTTTTTATGACTTCTCTTTTTTTTATGTCCTCAAATGTTTAGTTTTTTTCTTGTTTTTTTTTGGAGCATAAACATGCATGAGGTGATTTGCTTCTTGTCTGTTTATTTCTATGTGCAGAATGAGTCGTCTCCAGGGAGAAGAGCTAAGCACTTTTAAAAATCTACATGGAATATAATGTGTGTGTTTATTTCTTTGTTCTTTAATCTACTTGGAGAAGGTGCTATAAAGTACTGTTTCAGTTTACTGCCTATAAACAAGACTGCTATAAGTACAGTCAGGTTTGTTCCCTAAGCGATTTCATCTTGGCACTGTTGTGTAATAGGACAGGTGGCTTCTCGGGTATGCGAATATGTGTATAAATGTCACTGATGTGAGATATAGACTCATGGTTATGTACAGGTTTCTAAGAGAACAAGCACCTAATCCCAAAGACAAGCATATTAATAAGCAATGACGTTACTGTTGCAGGTTTAGTTTTTCATTATGAAAGTGCAGTAAGTAGATAGTACACAAACACATGTAAACGGGTGTTACATGCTGGTTTTTAAGGGAATACTTTACCTAAGGTTGCCACCCAGTCAGTATATTACCGGCACAGCCTGTAATCAGAGAATGGGAGCCGGTGCCAGAATTAGTATAATAAAGACGTTTGTTTGTTTTTTTGCCTTTGCTAGCGCGTTTTTTTTTTTATTTTAACTTCGCCGTCTGCTGCCCTGAGGCTGTGTACTACTGTCTGTACACTAACACTCTCTCTTCCTCCTAACCAATCTTATCCGGTGGGCGGGCTGGCTGGCTGTGTGCAGCGCTATCTCTGTCTACTCTAGACTGGGACTGGAGCGTGTGGTGAGTGACGTGCCTGACTGTGGGCGTGGCTGATGCTGACCGGCTGTGCGCAGCTTCTTCATACAACAAGAAGACGTTGCGCTGGTAAGGAGCCTCAGCCAGCCTAGCAAGTACTAGTAGATTCTGGACTGGTTTATATTATATAACATAATAAGCATAGCATGTTATTTAACATAACAAAGACTTCATAACCTGAGCAGACATAGGGTGTTACTATTGAAATATGCAGTCAATTTTATTATCCAGAAAAGTTTGTTTTAAATGAATCTGCTTTACAATTACAAAACACTGCCAAGTAACTGTGCTTTCACGTGTGAATCTACCATTAAATTCACTTTCTGAAGCAACACACAGTCGCCTCTCTGACTCTGTATTATAAATTAAATTATTTAATTTATAATAGAGTCAGAGATACCCTTTAAGGAGATATAGTTTTTATTTATGAGCATACACCTAAGTGGGAAACATTACTCTATAAACCGGTCATGACATACTATGGTAGACTCTGTGATGAAATATAAATCTAATCTTGGCTAAGCCCCATCTTCTGTGCATGTTTAGTAATCTGGAAGACAATCAAATAAGAAATATCAGCCAATTTCTATTTATTCATTAATTTTACAATCAGCATTTAACACCATTAATAAATACTTATGTGTATGTCTATCTATAATATATATATATATCAGATTTAATATTTAGAACAAAAAAATTGTAATGAACAATAAATATGACTTGATAAATGCAGAAGAGGGCACACTGTGGATAGGGAAGATTTACTACATATCTCAGCATCAGACAAATCCATCTGCACATCACATACCATTCATCTGCATCTCCAAGGTTAAGAGTGAGAGAGAGAGAGTACATTTAATCCCTCATTACATAATATTTCCCATTTTGATGGACTCCTATTTGCTTGCAGCGCCTTCAATCACATTGAAGAGATCATTGTGAATAGAGACACTTCTTGTTATCTGGCCAGAGAGAACCTCAGTCTAGCAGACAGATAATGAATTCAGAGGATTTCATTCTTCTTGTTTGTCATCTGAATAAATCACAGGTCATTTATTTCAAAGATATTATTAAATGCATAGGGAACTTTGTTGTACACCCAATAATACTAATTGTGCTTGAAAAGCAATTCACTTTTACTCACTAAAATAAAATCAGTTATATATGAAAGGAAAAAAGTATTTTTTTTTATTTGTTTCAGAACTAGTTTGTAGTATTTGCTAAAGACATAAAGTATATACAATGAATAATATGGCATCTAAAATAAAATCACCTAAAGCTATGAAGATGTACTGTACAGAGCATGGGTGAGCAGACCTGTTGTCAAGCACTGTCAAACATGCCCAGTTTATAAGATATTGGGTGTTTGGGAGAGACATTTAATCTGTGAGTCTGTATTTGATAACTTTGAATCCTGTTTGGGACAGTGAGGCAGTTTTTTCACTCTTGATTTATCTCTTAAAGGGTAATCCCTTTGTTACCCATTCCCCAGTTTTACACAACCAACACGGTTATATTGCATCTAAGCCTCTGCAGACTGCCCCCTCATCTCAGTGCTATTTACAACCTTGCATTTTAGCCAATTATTGCTGATTTATAAATAACTCCACGGGAGCGACCATATTGCCGCTTTAAAAAGGGACACATGAAAAATACATATGTCAGGGCTTTTTTTCAGGGCTTTTTTTCAGGGCTGTTTAAAGAAATATTTTGTATAAGAACCCTGACATATGTATTTTTCATGTGTCCCTTTTTAAAGCGGCAATATGGACACCCTATCTATATGGCACACATAAACTAGCAGTGTCTTGCTGTTAAAAGGTATAAAATTCACTGAGATAAAGGCGGCAGAAATGTAGAGGTTTAAAAGCTATTAAGTATATTCATACAACAATGTTGCTTGTGCAAAGTTGGGGAATGGGTAGTAAAGGTGTAATCTATCTTTTTAAACAACAACATTTTTGGAGTAGACTGTCCCTTTAAGCCAAATCTCCATATTTAAAGACCAATCGCAAATTTGCTGGTGATAAGGACTGGATGCTACTAAGCCAATTAACCCAAGTATACTCATAGAATACACATATCATTAGCACTCTATGACAGCAGTGTTTTCAACTATGTATAACATTGTTGCAAGCACTGCTGACATGGCATTCTAAAGATACATGCACACTCCAGAGGGCCTATCAGCCTATCTATGTTTGCTATTCAATAAAGGATACCAAGAGAACAGAGCAAATTTGATCAATGTTAATTGGAGAGTTCATTAAAATCACAGGAAAGTTTAATTTTTACTTTACTGTCCCCTTAATCAGCAGTTTTAAACCCTTAATTGTAGCGAATGATTGATTATACTTGATACACCCTTTAAAAGCATTCCAAGACAATGTGCAGTAAATAGAATGTTACTTCTATTCACCAGCCAGACACCTGCCCCTGTAACTAGGCCAGTACCTACATCATCTAAGGATAATTTAAATCCTAATCTTAAAGGGACAGTCCAAAAAAAATTTCATTTTTCAAATAGGGCATGTCATTTTAAACAACTTTCCAATTTACTTTTATCAACAATTTTTCTTTGTTCTCTTGGTATTCTAGTTGAAAGCAAACCTAGGAAGGCTCATATGATAATTTTTAAGCCCTTGAAGGCCGCCTCTATTTTATTTACTTTTCACAGCAGGGGAGAGCTAGCTCATGTAGGCCATATAGATAGCATTGTGATCACGCCCGTGGCTAGTGGCAGACACTACACTAATTGGCTAAAATGCAAGTCAATAGCTAAAAGTCATGTGATTAGGGGCGGTCAGAAGATGCTTAGATACAAGTTAGTCACAGAAGTAAAAAGTGTATTAATATAACAGTGTTGGTTATGCAAAACTGGGGAATGGGTAATAAAGGGATTATCTATCTTTTTAAACAACAAAAATTCTGATGTTGACTGTCCCTTTAAACTAAGAAAAAATTAGCATCTTCTAAACAGCAGTCCTATGATAATCAATCACATTTTTATTTTTAGGGTTTAGTGAAAACATTTTATTACCCCAAAAATACACCAGAGTTCACATTATCTATAGAACCTCTGAAACTGTGTATAAATCAATGTCCTTTTCTTCACTGATTAATAACCATTTTATCCAGCTGTTTCAGCTGTGGTCACTTGTGTCAGGATTTTCTCTCTAGGAGGTGGCTTTATCTGTTGGTGACACATAGTGTCAATGCTTTTATAGTATTTTTTTTTTTTTCTTGAGAAAACAATAGACCTCATCAACAATGCTGTAATCTGTAGCACAAAGGTCAATACACATTTAATGAAAAAAGATAATGTACTTGGACGTGTTTTCCGTGTTACTGATTTCAAAATGAGCCCAAGTCAACACTTGAATTACATTACTATTATAATCCTAATGGTAACTGTTTAGTAACAATATTGGGTACAAAAAGGCAATTAATTAAATTTCCATAAAATGCATTGACTTATTCCACAACGGAGTTCAGTGGTATATCAGTAAAAATAGACTCTACCACTTGATTCATGGTTTTCAGCACAAGATAATAAATCATAAAACCTGTCCCCCCATTCAGACTACTTTGATTTATATTGAAGATGACCTGGCTTTGAGACTTCAACCTCTTGGGCATTCTCATCAGGAACTTAACTCGCATCTGCCATATTCTGTAACCTTGATATTACCATGGCTAGTATGTAGGTGCATTGCTGTCACAGGTGTAGAGATTTTGCAGGCAACATGATTGCATTAAGACAACCTTCCAATGGATTTCAGCATTTTCTGGTATCAAAATGGTTAATCATAGCCCTTACCTACAGATCAGTGATTCCAGACAGTTTGTCGTGTGATTTATTGGGCAGTGAGATTTCTGCATGCATTTTACACAGGTACTTTTGTTACTATCCTTTGTTGAAAAGAATACAAAGGTAGGCTCAGGAGCAGCTGCTGATTGGTGGCTGTGTGTGTGTGTGTGTGTGTGTGTGTGTATATATATATATATATATATATATACTGCTTCAATAAAGGATACCAAGAGGACAAATCAAATTTGATAAAATAAGGAAATTGTTAAGATTGATTGATTTTTAATTGTATGCTCTATCTGAATCATGAAAGAAAATGTTTGGGTTTCATATCCCTTTAACCTCTGTAAAGAGGTTAAAAACATAGGTGAAGTCTCACTCATGAGCCACAAGTATTGCAGGCCCAGAGCTAAACACATAGAGGCCTGCATGGAGAGAAATCACGCATAAACTTTGAGGGTTTGTTTTTTTACATCATATTGTAATGTATGTATCTCTCCTTCACATCCAGAACCCTAGATAGTGAGATAAACCACAATCAAGCTAAATTTTGTCATTATAAGATTGTTTTAGGGACCCTGACAAGACTATTTTATAATCTCACCAGACTAGAGCACTTTAGATCATCAGGCCCAGCAGTGCAAAAACAACATGCTCTAACAACTAAGAGCACTTGATTTCTTTCTTAAAGGGACAGTAAACACCAGAATTTTTGTTGTTTAAAAAGGTAGATAATCCCTTTATTACCCATTCCCCAGTATTGCATAACCAACACAGTTATAATAATATACTTTTTACCTCTGTGATGACCTTGTATCTATGCCTCTGCAAACTGCCCCCATATTTCAGTTCTTTTGACAGACTTGCATTTTTAGCCAATCAGTGCTGACTCCTAGGAACTTCACATGCCTGAGCTCAATGTTACCTATGTGAAATACATGAACTAACGTCCTCTAGTGGTGAAAAACTGTCAAAATGCTTTTAGATTAGAGGCGACCTTCAAGGTCTAAGAAATTGGCATATGAATCTCCTAGGTTTCGCTTTCAACTAAGAATACCAATAGAACAAAGCAAAATTGGTAATAAAAGTAAACTGGAAAGTTGTTTAAAATTACATGCCCTATTTAAATCATGAAAGTTTTTTTTTTTTACTTGACTGTCCCTTTAAGGTGGTGAAAGTCTGGGTGATTACTCCTGGAATTCAACCCCTGCCACTAGAAGGAGGCAAAGATTCCCAAAGCTCCAAGAGCACTTAATTCTTCCCACCTCTCTGGTATTCCAGTATTTTCTTTGCCTCCACAGGAGGAAGGTGAATAATTGATGTGCTTCAGATGGGTCCAGAGTTCAACTTTAGGCCAATTTTCCCCTCAGAGAGCTGCTATATTAGTTACAAAGGGGAGATTTGAGTATTCAACAGTGACACATTATACCCAGTGAGGACTTAGTCAAAAGCCTACTACAAATGGCGGAGGGACCAGTCCCTTAGCCTTCTTCTGTTGGGTCATCAATACACTCCCCACACAGATACTTTGCTGTATTAATATGCCAGCCAAGTATGCATGGTATATTGGGTGCATCTGAGGTAAGTCTAGTCTTTTATAGCATTCACATAGCCTGCAGGGTTTTAGTAGGTACACCATAGCCAGGGGACATATATTTAGAACAGACTTTTACACCATCTTGATAGACTATTTTTATGTACACAGAATAGTCTATTGTATAATTTGGAGATATTTATAACGGAATTCACTTGGTAAATTTTACTTATTATTTTTACTGCATTTTTTGTTAGTGTGCTTGGGTCTTCTGAAAACTGAGGTAGTGTGAGACGGTCTATGTGGTGCACACCTAGATAGCGGATATTGGTCTGTACGATTGCCTGTCGAGTTAATACTAGCCTGACTGTGTTGTGTGCACTGAGATATCGCCTATCGGCTGGGGTAGTATTCATCCAGTAAGACTTGTCAGTTTGATTAGTCCTTGCCCTGATAGCGTGCATTGGCTTCTTTAGTGCACTGGGTTAATGATTTTTCTTTCCTTTATATATGGGCTATTTTACTTTAAAGAACTTTTGCACTCACCGGCTCTTTGATTTAGGCACACTTCAGTTATTATAGTCACACTATTCCCAACACCTTTTTAAATCTGTTACATGCTGAGGCACAAGCTGTTCTACACACCTGTGTTCTTTGACACCTGCATTTCCTGCCATTTTTACTTAAAAGTGGTAAGATTTGTATTTTTCAGAGCCGGGAAATAAATCTTGATGTGTAATATTCCCCTCTTTACTAAGATTTTAGTCTTAAAATCATCCATGTTACATGTTGCAACATTATTATTTTACTTTAGTAAAGTTGCTTGGTGGTCTTGTATTTATTTGTCTGTGTATTTTATGAAGCATACTTAAAGCAGTCAGCTCCTACTACTTTACTTTATCCTTTAGACTAGAGGGTAGATCAACTGATGATAATTATACTTTTTATTTTGCAGGCTGGTTACACATTTCAATTATGCACTTCCTAAAAAATAGATCACATTAGTCATTCTAACCTGTTGAACGCTGCTTTTGCCTCTAAAGAAATCAGTCTATCCTTTGTTTTCCCCAATACAAGGGAGTGCTTCAGATTTTGCTCTAGGATTTAAAGGCTTGTGTACTTTTTACATTTCTGTAGTTATGCCTGCCTAACCTTCACCAATAATGTCCACATCTAGGTATGAAAGCCATCCTAAAGTTATTTTATCAAGCTAGTCTGCATCTTCTAAGAACAGAACTTATTAGAATGTCCTAATCATGAAAGAAAATTAATGCAATACATTTGTGGGGTTTTATATCCCTTTAACCTCTGAAAAGAGGTTATAAACATAGGTAAAGTCTCACTCAGGAGACACAATTATTGCAGGTCCAGAGCTAAACACATAGAGGACTGTCCTTGTAGTTTTCAGTCATCAGGTTATTTTTAGACACAGAGTCTACCTTTCTTTCATGTAATTAGCAAGAGTCCATGAGCTAGTGACGTATGGGATATACATTCCTACCAGGAGGGGCAAAGTTTCCCAAACCTCAAAATGCCTATAAATACACCCCTCACCACACCCACAAATCAGTTTTACAAACTTTGCCTCCTATGGAGGTGGTGAAGTAAGTTTGTGCTAGATTCTACGTTGATATGCGCTCCGCAGCAGGTTGGAGCCCGGTTTTCCTCTCAGCGTGCAGTGAATGTCAGAGGGATGTGAGGAGAGTATTGCCTATTTGAATTCAATGATCTCCTTCTACGGGGTCTATTTCATAGGTTCTCTGTTATCGGTCGTAGAGATTCATCTCTTACCTCCCTTTTCAGATCGACGATATACTCTTATATATACCATTACCTCTACTGATTCTCATTTCAGTACTGGTTTGGCTTTCTACTACATGTAGATGAGTGTCCTGGGGTAAGTAAGTCTTATTTTCTGTGACACTCTAAGCTATGGTTGGGCACTTTTATATAAAGTTCTAAATATATGTATTCAAACATTTATTTGCCTTGACTCAGGATGTTCAACGTTCCTTATTTAAGACAGTCAGTTTCATATTTGGGATAATGCATATGAATAAATCAATTTTTTTCTTACCTTAAAATTTTACTTTTTTTCCTGTGGGCTGTTAGGCTCGCGGGGGCTGAAAATGCTTCATTTTATTGCGTCATTCTTGGCGCGGACTTTATTGGCGCAAATTTTTTTTTTCTGTTTCCGGTGTCGTACGTGTCGCCGGAAGTTGGCGTTCCGGATGTGGCGTCATTTTTGGCGCCAAAAGCATTTAGGCGCCAAATAATGTGGGCATCTTTTTTGGCGCTAAAAAATATGGGCGTCACTATTGTCTCCACATTATTTAAGTCTCATTATTTATTGCTTCTGGTTGCTAGAAGCTTGTTCACTGGCATTTTTTCCCATTCCTGAAACTGTCATTTAAGGAATTTGATCAATTTTGCTTTATATGTTGTTTTTTCTATAACATATTGCAAGATGTCCCAGATTGACACTGAGTCAGAAGATACTTCTGGAAAAACGCTGCCTGGTGCTGGATCTACCAAAGTTAAGTGTATCTGTTGTAAACTTGTGGTATCTGTTCCTCCAGCTGTTGTTTGTAATGAATGTCATGACAAACTTGTTAATGCAGATAATATTTCCTTTAGTAATGTTACATTACCTGTTGTTGTTCCATCAACATCTAATACTCAGAGTGTTCCTGTTAACATAAGATAATATTTCCTTTAGTAATGTTACATTACCTGTTGCTGTTCCGTCAACATCTAATAATCAGAGTGTTCCTGTTAACATAAGAGATTTTTTTTCTAAATCCATTAAGAAGGCCATGTCTGTTATTCCTCCTTCTAGTAAACGTAAAATGTCTTTTAAAACTTCTCATTTTTCAGATGAATTTTTAAATGAACATCATCATTCTGATTCTGATAATGGTTCCTCTGGTTCAGAGGATTCTGTCTCAGAGGTTGATGCTGATAAATCTTCATATTTATTCAAAATGGAATTTATTCGTTCTTTACTTAAAGAAGTCTTAATTGCATTAGAAATAGAGGATTCTGGTCCTCTTGATACTAAATCTAAACGTTTAAATAAGGTTTTTAAATCTCCTCTAGTTATTCCAGAAGTTTTTCCTGTCCCTGATGCTATTTCTGAAGTAATCTCCAGGTAATGGAATAATTTGGGTAATTCATTTACTCACGTTTTAAGCAATTATATCCTGTGCCATCTGACAGATTAGAATTTTGGGACAAAATCCCTAAGGTTGATGGGGCTGTCTCTACTCTTGCTAAACGTACTACTATTCCTACGGCAGATAGTACTTCCTTTAAGGATCCTTTAGATAGGAAGATTGAATCCTTTCTAAGAAAAGCTTACTTATGTTCAGGTAATCTTCTTAGACCTGCTATATCTTTAGCGGATGTTGCTGCAGCTTCAACTTTTTGGTTAGAAGCTTTAGCGCAACAAGTAACAGATCATAATTCTCATAGCATTGTTAATCTTCTTCAACATGCTAATAACTTTATTTGTGATGCCATCTTTGATATCATTAGAGTTGATATCAGGTATATGTCTCTAGCTATTTTAGCTAGAAGAGCTTTATGGCTTAAAACTTGGAATGCTGATATGTCTTCTAAGTCAACTTTGCTTTCCCTTTCTTTCCAGGGTAATACATTATTTGGTTCTCAGTTGGATTCTATTATCTCAACTGTTACTGGAGGGAAAGGAACTTTTTTACCACAGGATAAAAAATCTAAAGGTAAATTTAGGTCTAATAATCGTTTTTGTTCCTTTCGTCACAATAAGGAACAAAAGCCTGATCCTTCACCCACAGGAGCGGTATCAATTTGGAAACCATCTCCAGTCTGGAAAAAATCCAAGCCTTTTAGAAAACCAAAGCCAGCTCCCAAGTCCACATGAAGGTGCGGCCCTCATTCCAGCCCAGCTGGTAGGGGGCAGATTACGATTTTTCAAAGAAATTTGGATCAATTCAATTCACAATCTTTGGATTCAAAACATTGTTTCAGAAGGGTACAGAATTGGCTTCAAAATAAGGCCTCCTGCAAAGAGATTTTTTCTTTCCCGTGTCCCAGTAAATCCAGCGAAGGCTCAAGCATTTCTGAAATGTGTTTCAGATCTAGAATTGGCTGGAGTAATTATGCCAGTTCCAGTTCTGGAACAGGGGCTGGGGTTTTATTCAAATCTCTTCATTGTACCAAAGAAGGAGAATTCCTTCAGACCAGTTCTGGATCTAAACATATTGAATCGTTAAGTAAGGATACCAACATTCAAAATGGTAACTATAAGGACTATCCTGCCTTTTGTTCAGCAAGGGCATTATATGTCCACAATAGATTTACAGGATGCATATCTGCATATTCCGATTCATCCAGATCACTATCAGTTTCTGAGATTCTCTTTCCTAGACAAGTATTACCAGTTTGTGGCTCTGCCGTTTGGCCTAGCAACAGCTCCAAGAATTTTTACAAAGGTTCTCGGTGCCCTTCTGTCTGTAATCAGAGAACAGGGTATTGTGGTATTTCCTTATTTGGACGATATCTTGGTACTTGCTAAGTCTTCACATTTAGCAGAATCTCATACGAATCGACTTGTGTTGTTTCTTCAAGATCATGGTTGGAGGATCAATTTACCGAAAAGTTCATTGATTCCTCAAACAAGGGTAACCTTTTTAGGTTTCCAGATAGATTCAGTGTCCATGACTCTGTCTCTGACAGACAAGAGACATCTAAAATTGATCTCAGCTTGTCGAAACCTTCGATCACAATCATTCCCTTCGGTAGCCTTATGCATGGAAATTCTAGGTCTTATGACTGCTGCATCAGACGCGATCCCCTTTGCTCGTTTTCACATGCGATCTCTTCAGCTCTGTATGCTGAACCAGTGGTGCAGGGATTACACAAAGATATCTCAATTAATATCTTTAAAACCGATTGTACGACACTCTCTGACGTGGTGGACAGATCACCATCGTTTAGTTCAGGGGGCTTCTTTTGTTCTTCCGACCTGGACTGTAATTTCAACAGATGCAAGTCTGACAGGTTGGGGAGCTGTTTGGGGGTCTCTGAATTACCAATCAATATTTTGGAACTCCGTGCAATTTTCAGAGCTCTTCAGTCATGGCCTCTTCTAAAGAGAGAATCGTTCATTTGTTTTCAGACAGACAATGTCACAACTGTGGCATACATCAATCATCAAGGAGGGACTCACAGTCCTCTGGCTATGAAAGAAGTATCTCGAATACTGGTATGGGCGGAATCCAGCTCCTGTCTAGTTTCTGCGGTTCATATCCCAGGTATAGACAATTGGGAAGCGGATTATCTCAGTCGCCAAACGTTACATCCGGGCGAATTGTCTCTTCACCCAGAGGTATTTCTACAGATTGTTCAAATGTGGGGACTTCCAGAAATAGATCTGATGGCTTCTCATCTAAACAAGAAACTTCCCAGGTATCTGTCCAGATCCAGGGATCCTCAAGCGGAAGCAGTGGATGCATTGTCACTTCCTTGGAAGTATCATCCTGCCTATATCTTTCCGCCTCTAGTTCTTCTTCCAAGAGTAATCTCCAAGATTCTGAAGGAATGCTCGTTTGTTCTGCTGGTGGCTCCAGCATGGCCTCACCGGTTTTGGTATGCGGATCTTGTCCGGATGGCCTCTTGCCAACCGTGGACTCTTCCGTTAAGACCAGACCTTCTGTCGCAAGGTCCTTTTTTCCATCAGGATCTCAAATCCTTAAATTTAAAGGTATGGAGATTGAACGCTTGATTCTTAGTCAAAGAGGTTTCTCTGACTCTGTGATTAATACTATGTTACAGGCTCGTAAATCTGTATCTAGGAAGATATATTATAGAGTCTGGAAGACTTACATTTCTTGGTGTCTTTTTCATCACTTTTCTTGGCATTCTTTTAGAATTCCGAGAATTTTACAGTTTCTTCAGGATGGTTTGGATAAAGGTTTGTCTGCAAGTTCTTTGAAAGGACAAATCTCTGTTCTTTCTGTTCTTTTTCATAGAAAGATTGCTAATCTTCCTGATATTCATTGTTTTGTACAGGCTTTGGTTCGTATAAAACCTGTCATTAAGTCAATTTCTCCTCCTTGGAGTTTGAATTTGGTTCTGGGGGCTCTTCAAGCTCCTCCGTTTGAACCTATGCATTCATTAGACATTAAATTACTTTCTTGGAAAGTTTTGTTTCTTTTGGCCATCTCTTCTGCTAGAAGAGTTTCTGAATTATCTGCTCTTTCTTGTGAGTCTCCTTTTCTGATTTTTCATCAGGATAAGGCGGTGTTGCGAACTTCTTTAAAATTTTTACCTAAGGTTGTGAATTCTAACAACATTAGTAGAGAAATTGTGGTTCCTTCATTATGTCCTAATCCTAAGAATTCTAAGGAGAGATCATTGCATTCTTTGGATGTAGTTAGAGCTTTGAAATATTATGTTGAAGCTACTAAGAATTTCCGAAAGACTTCTAGTCTATTTGTTATCTTTTCCGGTTCTAGGAAAGGTCAGAAGGCCTCTGCCATTTCTTTGGCATCTTGGTTGAAATCTTTAATTCATCATGCTTATGTCGAGTCGGGTAAAACTCTGCCTCAAAGGATTACAGCTCATTCTACTAGGTCAGTTTCTACTTCCTGGGCGTTTAGGAATGAAGCTTCGGTTGATCAGATTTGCAAAGCAGCAACTTGGTCTTCTTTGCATACTTTTACTAAATTCTATCATTTTGATGTGTTTTCTTCTTCTGAAGCAGTTTTTGGTAGAAAAGTACTTCAGGCAGCTGTTTCAGTTTGATTCTTCTGCTTATAATTTCAGTTTTTTTCATTATAAGATTTAAACTTTATTTTGGGTGTGGATTATTTTCAGCGGAATTGGCTGTCTTTATTTTATCCCTCCCTCTCTAGTGACTCTTGCGTGGAAGATCCACATCTTGGGTAGTCATTATCCCATACGTCACTAGCTCATGGACTCTTGCTAATTACATGAAAGAAAACATAATTTATGTAAGAACTTACCTGATAAATTTATTTCTTTCATATTAGCAAGAGTCCATGAGGCCCACCCTTTTTTGTGGTGGTTTTGATTTTTTTGTATAAAGCACAATTATTCCAATTCCTTATTTTTTATGCTTTCGCACTTTTTTCTTATCACTCCACTTCTTGGCTATACGTTAAACTGATTTGTGGGTGTGGTGAGGGGTGTATTTATAGGCATTTTGAGGTTTGGGAAACTTTGCCTTTCCTGGTAGGAATGTATAATCCCATACGTCACTAGCTCATGGACTCTTGCTAATATGAAAGAAATGAATTTATCAGGTAAGTTCTTACATAAATTATGTTATTTTATGTTTAAGCAAATAAGTACTATGTTCAAGCGTAAAGAGGTTTTATGTACTTTAAGCATCCAAGATCCTAAATCACCTGAGAATAAAAATCTTCTAAACTAGATTTGATTTTTAAACATTCTACTAAGTCACAAGAGTTTTTATTCTGTTCCTGAGGCTGAAGCTTGGTCTACTCTTTTAATCTGTTCTCCAAATTTAATATCTAATGTAGAGCTTTGGGAAACTTTTCCAATGGTGGATGGGGCTATTTTACTTTAGCCAACCACACTACTATTCTCTTAGAAGAATATACATCTTTCAGAACCGTATGGACATAAAATTGGTAACCTTAAATCAAAAAGCTTTTTTCAGCAAGTACTGCTTCTGTAGCAGTGTTTGAAAATCCGAAAGTCTGCTAATGCCCTTATTTGAGTTCCCATTGTTGACATCATTAAATTTCACGCTATGAATATGACTTTAGCAGTGCTGACCAAAAGGGCTTTATAATTTAAGTTATTGTCAGCAAACTTGGTGTCCAAAGATACACTTTTATCTCTCTTTTTCAAGGAAGAACTTATTTGGACCTGGCCATGACTTTATATTCCCCACTGTGTCTGGGGGGGGGGGGGGGGGGGGAATGAGCCTTTCTCCCTCAGCACAAGAAGTCTAAGGGAAAAATAGAACAAACAGTCTCTTTGTTCCTTTTGTCAATCTAGGAACCAAAGTGTTTCTTCCTCTTTAAAATGATTTCAATCTATTTTCCAGATCTTCCTGGAAGTTTAATTTGAATTGGAACAAAACCAAGTATTTTATGAGTCTTCTTCCTCTTTCAAATCAGCAACAAATTTCTCAGAGTTCTAACTTTAAAAATAATAATAATCTGGACTGTTCTACTCCTTATTCAATGGGGTCAATTTATGTCCTTGTTTGGTTTGAAGATGCCTACTTTCCTATTCTTAGACCCTCTCCAGTTTCTAAGATTTGCCTTTCAGGACAATTTGTTTTCCATTTGAGGCACTTCCGTTTAGTCTTTCTACAGCTGCCAGAATTTTTTTGAAGGTTCTAGGAAATCTTTTGTCTGTAAAAAGAACTTATGTAGTTCAGTGGCTCTATACCTGGATGACATTGGTTCAGGCTCCGTATTTTCCTTCAGCTGTATTTCATACCAGCAGACTACAGTTCTTTCTCCATAGACATGGTTAGATAATTAATTTTAAAGAGTTCTCTTTCTCATGTATCTCTTTTCTATGAGCCATTATAGAGTCGGTGTCTATGTAACTTTCTCCAACAGATCAAGGACCAAAGTTACAGTTGGTTTGCTCTTAACTACACTTCATTTCAAACCCATCTGTAGCTCAATTTATCAAAGTGTTAGGTCTGATAATTGAATGATCAGATGTGCTGCATTTTTGACAGTGAGATATCTTCTACTTTGCATGCTTTGACAATGCTGCACAAATTTCACTCAACTATCTCATATAATCCTATAGGATTCTTCATTAAGGCAATCTCTGTACCAGTGGCTAGTTTTCCAAACCATTTTTCTGTGGGTATCCTTTATTTGTCCAACTTGGAAAATAATGTCTGCAGATGCTCTTCTCATGGATTAATGTTCAGTCTGGGGGTCCAGGAGAGCACAGGGAGTTTGGTTTCCTCAGGAGGTGAGGTTACCAATAATTATCTTGGATTATCTGCATTTTTTAGGTCCCTTCAGGGATATCCTCTTCTGAAAAGAGAAACTTTTCTGAGTTTTCATTCAGACAATGTTGCAGCTGTATTTATTATGAAGGGGAAACTTGCAGTTCCTTATAAATGAAGGTATTCTCAAGGTTTTTTTAATTGGACTTTTTCTATATTTCACATTTGGGAATCAGATTTCCATAGTAGGTAATCTCTTCCATAGGAAAAGTAGTAGTAGTTTTCTACTGGATTGTGGAACAAGATCTTGAGTCCATCATCTTGATTGATTGGATTGTATATTGAATACTTATTTTTTTATAAGAAAGAGGCTTCTTGGATGCTTTATTGAACACCTTCAAGCCATAATGCCTAATACAAGTAAAATTTCTCAAATTATTTGTAAGTTGTTTCTTTCCTGTTGTGAAAAACAGGGGTTTTGCTGGACTTCTTGTAGAATTCCAAGAATTTTTCTTATTGCAAGTCGGTCCAGGTAATAACTTTATCAGCTAAAGAACAAAGCCTTGACATCAGCTAAGGAACAAAGCCTTGACTTCAAGGCATTGTTTAGGCTTAGTCAGGATATATCCAGTGTCTAAACCAATTTCTCCTCTTTGGAACATTCTTTTGTTTTTTACAAGCTTTACAGGATTCTCTTTTTGAACCTGCAGGCGTTGGACATTTTAGCTCCTGTCCTGAGAGATTTTGTTGCTTTTAGCAATATCTTCTGCTGGAAGACTGATTGATTGCTCTTTTATGCAAGCTTCCCTGTCTTATTTTCATCAAGTTAAGATGGGTTTTAAGGACTCAATAAGATTTGTTACCTAAAGTGATTTTTCAGATAAAATCAATCATTGCCTTTAGTTTTTGTCCTTTGGTTTACATAAAATTCAGAGGGCCATATCAGTTTCTTTAGCTTTTTGTCTAAATATCTTGATTACCAAGGTTTACTTGGAAGCATGCTAGTCAAAACACATTATTGCCCATTATTTAGATCAGCTTCCTCTTGGAATTTTAAGAATGAGGCATACATTGAATACATTTGCAAGTCGGCATCATACACCTCATTTTCCCTGTTAATTACATTTGCACTTGTGTAAGGCAGTTCTAGGCAACTGCCTTAGAGTGCCCCCATCAGGGGGGAGCTGGATCTGCCTGGCTGCCAGCATTGAAGCAGCCTGGGTGAAAATTATTTGTGCCCACATCATACTGACTGTCAGGACACAGTACACAGACACAGGCAACGATTAAAGAAACATTTAGCAGCAGTTCGCCAATGAAGCATAAAATTGACTTGCCAGAGGTCAAGCTGCTGGCCGGCCCCCTATGTGCTGATTATTGATCTTCCTCCATGTGTGATGTCACATCACTCACCACCAAATAGTTACAGATGGGCTGCTGACAGGCCCCCATGTTTTGTCACCAATCACCACCAATGACCTGCAGCCTTCTCCCCACTAGACGCCCTCTTCCCCATGCATGGGTCTTTCCAGGAGCCAGGCTAACATGTGGGCTGGTGAAGCTGCAGCTCCAGGCTAATATCCATACCCCTAAATAGGCCAGTGACAGGTGTTTATTATGGAGCTACATGGAAAGTCAGAAATCCTAGATGGCTGTTTGGAACCCTTGTTAAAGTCAGCTCTGAGCACCTAAGGAGACTTAACTGTTAAGAACCAGATGGCCAAACCGGTACTGAAGTGAGAGGTAGGATGGTGGATTAGAATTCCTGAATCCTGTATTATTTAATTTTACCATATCAAGCACTTATTGTGATTTCATTTACATCAGGGTATAAGAAGAGGTTAGTGTGCCACTGTTAATATCATTTCAGTGTTTCTATTATAGATGTGTAGATATAGATGTAGTACCACTATGCAGCACTACCACTGTTGGATTTGCTATGCAGTACTACCACTGTCTGATTTGCTATATAGCGGTACCACTGTCTGATTTGTTATGCAGCACAGCCACTGTCTTATTTGCGATGCAGTATTACCACTGTCTGATTTGCTATACAGCGGTACCACTGTCTGATTTTTTTATGACGTACTACCACTGTCGGATTTGCTATGCAGCACAACCACTGTCTGATTTGCTATGCAGCACAGCCACTGTCTGATTTGCTATGCAGCACAACCACTGGTCTGATTTGCTATGCAGCACAACCACTGGTCTGATTTGCTATGCAGCACAACCAATGGTCTGATTTGCTATGCAGCACAACCAATGGTCTGATTTGCTATGCAGCACAACCACTGGTCGGATTTGTTATGCAGCACAACCACTGGTCGGATTTGTTATGTAGCACTACCACTGTCTGATTTGTTATGCAGCACATCCACTGGTCTGATTTTTTTATGCAGCATAACCACTGGTCTGATTTGCTATGCAGCACTACCTGTGGTCTGATTTGTAAAGCAGCACAACCACTGGTCTGATTTGCTATGCAGCACTACCACTGTTTGATTTGCTATGCAGCACTACCACTGTTTGATTTGAATTAAGCCACCAATCAGCAAGCGCTACACAGGTGCTGAACCAAAAATGGTCTGGCTCCTAAGCTTACATTTTCTCCTTTTCAAAAACAGATACCAAGAGAACAAAGAAAATTGATAATATGAGTTAATTAGAAAGCTGCCTAAAATGTCATGCTCTATCTGAATCATGATATAAAAATGTGGGTTTCATATCCCTTTAACTAGCAATGGGATGGTATGTAATAATGTGTGGGGGGTGCAAAATGTATCCTTTGTGGCCAAAAATCCTAGCACCAGCCCTGTGTTGAAGAGATACCTACTGTAAGTAGGCATCTGGAGCACTACATGGCAGAAAATAGTGCTGCTATCTAGTGTTCTTGTAAATAAATAACATTCTTGCAAAACTGCTGCCATATAGTGCTCCATAAATGGGCCGGCTCCTAAGTATATGTCCCTGCTTTTCAACAAAAGGTACAAAGAGAACTAAGAAAAATTGACAATAGAAGTAAATTATAAAGTAGTTTAAAATCGCATGCTTTATCTGAACCATTAAAGAAAAAGTTGGGATTTTATATCCCTTTCACAATACACTCTTGTACACTTTCATAGATAACTAGGCACTGTTATTTTGAGGACTTCAAGAAATGGTTAATTAACTGTATTGACATAATGAAAACAAATAGTTTAAAATCTATCTGATGATTGAAATAAGTAGAATTATTGTAACATTAAAACGATACTGCTACTGTACAGCTACAAAAGAGAAATTAGCACTTAGTGGATATCCAGAAAGCCACATAACTGTGTTATCATCCACTCATTTAAAAGTGCATAGTTCTTAAAGAGTCTTGAAACTCAAAATTAAACTTTCATAATAGGGTGAACAATTAAAAAAAAAAAAATCTACTTCCATTTTTAAGTTTACTTTGTTCACTTGGCATCCTTTGATGAAGAGCATACTTAGGTAGGCTCAGGACCATGCGATATTTGTAACTGTTATTCATTGCTGCCATCTAGTGCTTAAAAGTGTATAATATTGTTACAAACACTGATGCAACAATGCTGCCTTATGTTCTCCAGATGCTGTATTCTTCAGAGCATAGATGTCCTTAAAATAAAGGATACCAAAAGAACAAAGCAAATTTGAAAATGGAAGCAAGATTGCTTACTCTGCCTGAATCATGGAAGTTTAATTTTGAGTTTCATGTCCCTTCACGATTATTGAATTTGGGTCGGGTGCGGTAGTTGGCACAATAATAAAAAGGTTGTTACAAAAGAACAAAAAATAGTTGTGCTTTTAATATTTTTTCATCATTTCCTTAAACGCCCAGTTATACTTTTAGTGCTTGGCTGGCATTTTTTTATTGTGACACATAGTATATATTAATGATTAAACACCACCTGGCAAAAGATCTGCATACAAAATATATGTTTTACAAGCATTCCATTGTCAAATTACATTAATATAAAAACCTCTTATATTTGTACCTGACTGGCCTCAGCAGGGGAGATAAGTGAGTTACTATAGTGACCAGTCATGATGAAGATCGTGGATAGGCTGGTCACACTGAGCAATGAAAGAAAACATTTGGGTTCAGTATCTATTTAATGCTGTTTGGCTGGAAGGTACGTCATGCTAGTGTTCAGTGAATATTATTAGCGATGAGCTAATTATCATTAGTAGGAAGTGCAGGATTTATAGTGGAAAATTAGTTTAAATTATAACAAATTTTACTTTATAATATTTGACTGCAAAACTTCATGATTAAATGCCGCTTCTTCAAATGGATGAGACATTTTTTTAATACAGTGTCCTTTATATTATGCTCTCTATCAGTCCAATATATAGCAAATTGACTTTTAAGTTGTGTTGTCTTTCTATAAGATTAAGCTCAGGAAGTATGGGGTAAAATTATCTCTGTTAATCGTGTTACAACTGTATTGCCAGGGACTGAAATTGATTTTTAGATACTAAAATAATTCCATTTTCAAGTAATTCTTCCTCCCAGTATTTAATAACACATAATCTTTATTACAAGCTTCATGGCTTTAAGTAATGACATTAATATCAAAAACATCAGTAGGAATGTGCTCCTAATGTCTGGGCCCGCAAGGAAAGATAAGACATTGATTATGTAAAGTGTTTGCTCATAAGGATGCCTGCAAAGATAAGATGGCAATCAGTATGTCCAGATGATATAGGCTTGTACAAAAACACAATATCCTTTCTGAACGTTTTATTCCAATTCTTTTTTTTAATTTGCAACAGGTGGTAGAGATTGAATAACTGCGTCAGAGTATATTGGCGTTTTAATTAATACATGAAATGTAAAAGTGACCTTTACTTAACATTTCTACCTCAAAGCAGCATCAGAAGGGACAGTTCCCATTCTGTTTTATAATAAAATGTTTACGTTATATATAGGATGGTATAAATGCACTTTTAAGCAATAACACATGGGGGCCATATAGAGCTTGACGGCCCGTGTTTCTGGCGAGTCTTCAGACTCGCCAGAAACAGCAGTTGTGAAGCAGCGATCACAAAGACCGCTGCTCCATAATCCTGTCCGCCTGCTCTGAGCAGGCAGACAGACCGCTGGAAATCAACCCGATCGAGTACAATCGGGTTGATTGACACCCCCCTGCTGGTGGCCGATTGGCCGCGAGTCTGCAGGGGGCGGCGTTGCGCCAGCAGCTCTTGTGAGCTGCTGGTGCAATGCTAAATACGGAGAGCGTATTGCTCTCCACATTCAGCGATGTCTTGCGGACCTGATCCGCACTGCCGGATCAGGTCTGCAAGACATTTGTTAAATAGGCCCCATGTTCTTTATGGTTGACAATGAAATGTTCTTTATGGTGTATAAAATAAGTATATAATTTTTAATGGTCGTTCCTACGGTTAACCTTTTCCATGCTTGCTTGTCTTTTTCTACAAATGGTAAATTAATACTTAGGTATAAGTTATACATAAACAGCCATTTCCTATTTGTTTAATATCTATTTAAACAACTAAATGTGAATTCTTATGTAAAAATAATTAACAAGTTTATATATATATATATATATATATGTGTGTGTGTGTGTGTCTGTGTGATCCATATTTACTATATTATATGGCAAGAACATCTGTTTGTTACAGACTAAACATGATTACCCAGCTTTATTCATTGATAATTGCATTTTTATTGAAATGAGATGTATTGAATGTCCTTGAATATATCTCAAAAACAGGGTCCTAGCATGCATGCTGTCCAAACTGCATGACGGGGATTCCCCTGGTGACTTTTCTCACCTGTTTTGGGATAGAACCAGAGACTCCAGGTTCCGTGTCCAGCTTGCTCTGTTTGTGCCAATAGAAAATGTTTACTTGCAGGGAATTCTGCAAGAATATTATCATCAGCAGTTGGACCTTCTAGTTCCACCCTCTCTGAATGCTAGCCAATCAGGGAAGTGCTCGCTGACTATATATTGAGCAGCCTATAATTTTACTCCTTGTTCTGGCATTGGAGTATTTCCTGTGTTTGTGATTCCTGTTCATGCTGGATTCCCTGCTTGTGAGTTGTGACCTTGCCTAAGTTTGGATACTTGCTGCTTGCCTTTGAATCTTGGACTGATCTGACCTTTTCTCTGCATTTGGCACAATTAGTAATTTTGCTTGGACTTTCCCTGTGACAGTTTCCCAACTCCAGTACTTTATTGCCTGCTGTGCCTATTTTTTTGTCCTGCCTCCCGCACTGCCTTTGTCTGGCAGACTGCATTCAGCTCCCTAATATTCCTTGCTTGGCCCAGAAGCGTGCAAGCCCTTTTGCTTGGCCCAGAAGCGTGCAAGCCCTTTTGCTTGGCCCAGAAGCGTGCAAGCCCTTTTGCTTGGCACAGAAGGGGGCAAGCCCTTTTGCTTGGCCCAGGAGCAGACACGCTCTATTATGCAGTTTGTTTAGGCTTTATTGTATTTCATAGCTAAATCTGTATTAAAGTTTTGGGAAGATGTATCTATGATGGATACATCTATTTCCAGGTTATTCAAGCTTTCTCTGGAACCTTTAAAGCATAGCTCTCCTTTTAAAGATCTTATGGGTATACAAATAGACTCCTAAATAAGCTGGTTGACCATTAAATCCTTATGACACAAGTTTTGATTGTGATATGTAAATGTATTATTTTGGGTCTAGTTCTAAAGTCACCAGTTACTTAACACAAAATAAAGACCACTTATATGGACATATCCAGACTACAAAAGTTTGTTATAACCACTAATGTATAAGTCGCACTACTGCAGCAGAGGAGTTTGGAAAATAGCTTGGAAAACATCCAATATGATTCACATTTTGGTTGAACATTAATTATGCATGCACACATGCTTGTTTTTGCAATTATCGAGCAGAAATATTTTTAGAAAACTCTTTGTCACCTTTCCCACCATGTGAAACATAATCATTAATTACACAAATTGCTTTGTATCTTTTAAAACATATACTTGATAGAATTTTGTTTTGTTTAGGCATTTTGATTACTGTTAAGTTTGTTATATTTTCTAAAATCTGTTCCACAACAGATTAGTGGGCTACAGAAATATGTACAAACAATGCATATTATGTTTAAAATAAAAAAATGTTGTTAAACTAATGAACAATAATGTCAAGTTTATTTAGTTTATCTGCATCTTTGGTGCATTTTCTTTTTCAGCCAATACAATTAAGCAAATGTGTTTGCTTGGTCTGTTTTTATGGCTATACAACAGTGTCATCCACTATAAGTACTTTCTGTGAATTAAGCTACTGTAAATAGTAATTACTTTTACTTTCCAAAACTTCAGTCATGGCAAAGCTTGTTTGAAATGCTTAACATTTTAAAAATTGATTGTATTCACCTTATAATATATAGGTGGGGGGAATCAGCTAACTTTATTTTGCACACTTTTCTTTAAAGGGACAGAAAAATGCAAATAAAAATGGATTGATCAATATTGCTTTGCGGCTCCTTCGCCTATGTAAATATGCTTTTCCACAAAGCATAAAGGGAACAAAGTAAATTTTATAATATAAGTAAACTGAAAATTCTTTTAAATTTGCATTGTCTGACTTATGAAATGTAATTTTGCCTTTCATGTCCCTTTAATCTGAAAATTGTGTACTGCCCCAGGTGAAGCTGGGGGTGAATCCTGCAGACTTTAGTCCTCTGACCCTGGCTTATTTATATTTGCTCTAAACTGGCTACAGCAAAGGAGGTAATAATCTTATTTGCGCATATGCAATGTACTGCTTAGTTATTGGTATTCTATTTATTATGGTTATATACTGTAATGTCCCTTTAAATGACAAAATCAACCAGTGGATGGGAAGAGTGTTTAATGGTATATTTATAGCTTGAATTTGGAAGTCAATACTGGGAAGTAGCTTGTTGGCCACAGAAAAATTAATACTAGATTTGTTACACATGAGGAAATACAGATGTTTAGTTAGATGGAATTTGATCTGCTCTTTGAACCTCGAATGAACAGTTTGGAATCATCATTAAACAAAGCTATCTCGCATTGATTACCTCTTCCAAGTTACCCATGGTCCAGTAATTTAATCGTTTCCATTGAAAGCTCTAATTTCTTTTACAAATGTTAATTTATACAGTTTAGATTCAGTTTATTTTCAGCTATGATCCTTTTTTTTTTTTTAATTGGTGCTCTGGACGCTTTGAAAAATTAGATTAGAATTGTAATATCTGATATCTGTCAATATTATTTAAAAGTCGTTTAAATCATGTTAGTAATAAATGGCAATGTATTTCACATACCATCAGAATATTGCTTACAGATAAAGATACTTTAAAGCAAATGTTTATGCCTATGGATAAGGGATTAATAAAAATAAATGTTTTAAAAGCAAATTATATCCTCAGTTTTCCTTAAAAAGCGTTTAGTGTTTATCATCTCCTCTACAATTTGTGAGAGATATCAATGTGCGCCTGCACTGATCAAGCGATTTACTGTGCAGCTAATAGGAAGGTTGGGTTCTGAATTCCACTACAGCCGTTCTTTTGGTGTGCAAAAACTTTACAAAATTAAATGATGGGAAAATCAAGTTAAATAAATAATGAAAGTATATTGTTAGTTTAACTATGCATCATTAAAGGGACATGTTTTAAGTCCCACTTCACTTCTGATTGCATGGTTTTATATATATATATATATATATATATATATATATATATATATATATATATATATATATATATATATATACAGTGAGTGCAGAATTATTAGGCAAATGAGTATTTTGACCACATCATCCTCTTTATGCATGTTGTCTTACTCCAAGCTGTATAGGCTCGAAAGCCTACTACCAATTAAGCATATTAGGTGATGTGCATCTCTGTAATGAGAAGGGGTGTGGTCTAATGACATCAACACCCTATATCAGGTGTGCATAATTATTAGGCAACTTCCTTTCCTTTGGCAAAATGGGTCAAAAGAAGGACTTGACAGGCTCAGAAAAGTCAAAAATAGTGAGATATCTTGCAGAGGGATGCAGCACTCTTAAAATTGCAAAGCTTCTGAAGCGTGATCATCGAACAATCAAGCGTTTCATTCAAAATAGTCAACAGGGTCGCAAGAAGCGTGTGGAAAAACCAAGGCGCAAAATAACTGCCCATGAACTGAGAAAAGTCAAGCGTGCAGCTGCCAAGATGCCACTTGCCACCAGTTTGGCCATATTTCAGAGCTGCAACATCACTGGAGTGCCCAAAAGCACAAGGTGTGCAATACTCAGAGACATGGCCAAGGTAAGAAAGGCTGAAAGACGACCACCACTGAACAAGACACACAAGCTGAAACGTCAAGACTGGGCCAAGAAATATCTCAAGACTGATTTTTCTAAGGTTTTATGGACTGATGAAATGAGAGTGAGTCTTGATGGGCCAGATGGATGGGCCCGTGGCTGGATTGGTAAAGGGCAGAGAGCTCCAGTCCGACTCAGACGCCAGCAAGGTGGAGGTGGAGTACTGGTTTGGGCTGGTATCATCAAAGATGAGCTTGTGGGGCCTTTTCGGGTTGAGGATGGAGTCAAGCTCAACTCCCAGTCCTACTGCCAGTTTCTGGAAGACACCTTCTTCAAGCAGTGGTACAGGAAGAAGTCTGCATCCTTCAAGAAAAACATGATTTTCATGCAGGACAATGCTCCATCACACGCGTCCAAGTACTCCACAGCGTGGCTGGCAAGAAAGGGTATAAAAGAAGAAAATCTAATGACATGGCCTCCTTGTTCACCTGATCTGAACCCCATTGAGAACCTGTGGTCCATCATCAAATGTGAGATTTACAAGGAGGGAAAACAGTACACCTCTCTGAACAGTGTCTGGGAGGCTGTGGTTGCTGCTGCACGCAATGTTGATGGTGAACAGATCAAAACACTGACAGAATCCATGGATGGCAGGCTTTTGAGTGTCCTTGCAAAGAAAGGTGGCTATATTGGTCACTGATTTGTTTTTGTTTTGTTTTTGAATGTCAGAAATGTATATTTGTGAATGTTGAGATGTTATATTGGTTTCACTGGTAAAAATAAATAATTGAAATGGGTATATATTTGTTTTTTGTTAAGTTGCCTAATAATTATGCACAGTAATAGTCACCTGCACACACAGATATCCCCCTAAAATAGCTATAACTAAAAACAAACTAAAAACTACTTCCAAAACTATTCAGCTTTGATATTAATGAGTTTTTTAGGTTCATTGAGAACATGGTTGTTGTTCAATAATAAAATTAATCCTCAAAAATACAACTTGCCTAATAATTCTGCACTCCCTGTATATATATATATATATATATATATATCTATATATATATCATATTATATGGACTCAGCACTCTTTTTCAAAACTATGTTGACATCGCAATGGCTTTCCAACATTTTGGCTTATAGAACCTCCCGTAACCTGAAGAGTTTTGGGGAAATGTTGGGAGGTATCTATGAGCACAAAATTGGTGTTGGAATTTTTTTTTTCTATGGATACATTGCAAAATTCTTGAAAGTCTGTCTGTCCCTCAGAGGTATTAAAAAGTTTGCAAACCCCTGGCACTGAGGGGTTAAAAGCATTTTGTTTTTAAATCTTATTGTCTCCTATAAACAGCTGTCTTAAAGGACCATTAATGGAAAAAATTACTTGCTCTAACCGGTTAGATCCTGCCCTACTGTTAAACACACAGTAGAATTTACACTTGGCTCCTGAAACGCACTGCTGGTCCTGAACAGAATCTGTCACTGATCCAACCAGCATGTACTTTGAAATAGCTCAGTGCGAAACATGTTAGGTGGAGCAGGGACTTAGCAGTCTCTCTCCATGCTCTTTTTAATCTTGCAGTTATGAATATCCTTGATACTTGCTATACAACTTGAATCTCGCTGTAATTTAACTGTGACTTAGGCTGACAAATGGTGTCGCCGTAGATATTTGAGTTTAATCTAACTTATTGATATTGGGGTCTATTTACAACCCACTTAGATAGATGTATGGTCCACTATTGATTGTGTTAACTATTAAAGGATGTTGGCTGACAAATGGTGTCGCTGTAGACTATTATAAAGTGTTACGGTTTATCAGGTTATTTGAAACTACTGAATCCCCTGGTTTATATACTGTAGGTATTCACTTACATTGCTACTCAGGGGCTACCTGATCTATACACTTATTAAGCACCGTTACTATGGGCAACATCTAGTGGGTAATATAGAACGGCCAGCACATTGAACTATACAGGAATCCATTATATGTGTATACTCACGACCCTTAATACATGGGTCCTATTTACGTCTATCAGTACATTTAAATAACCTGTGCCGCTCTCTATATATAACTCACAAATACGGGGTTCCCCTATCACGGGGTTACTTGATACTCACTATATTACATTAGCATTATTTATGCAAACTTAGGAGTAATTGAGTGTTGTGTTTTATATAAAACATAGAGAAGTGTTTCTGCGTTGTCTAAAAGCCCTTAATATACGGGCTGTATCTAAGCTCAGCAGTTAATTTTAATAACCTGTGTTACCACAGGCATCTCCAGTAATCTGCTATCTCAAAAGCTGCCTGTGTGTCAACCCCCTCCCATTTGAAACCTAAGTAACCTTAAGTTGTATATATTCAGTTAGTTCTGATCCAGTTAGTTATTGGACCTTTGGACTCAGCTACTAATATTTCTCCATTATTTCTGTTTATGCCTATCAGTATATACTAATAATCCATGCTACCATATAAAAAATAACTCACAGATAAGGGCTTTCCCTAGCACAAGGATTACCCGATACTTACATCTGTATTTCATATTTCATTGGCATTATTATTGCACACTTGGGAATATTAGAGCGTCCAGCTTTATATGGAACACAGAAAATTATAACTACATTGTCTACAAGTACTTAATTATACGGGCTGCATTTACGCCCAGCATCTTATGCCAACAAACTGTGCTACTTTAGGCACCACCAATAATCTGCCATTATAACAATTGCTAGCATTTCAACCCTATTTGTATTTCCCTTTATTCAGCAGTAACGCCAGCATCCTTATACAACAGTACCCAGACCTTAATAGAATTACTCTGAGACCTATATAAGGAGGACGTAATTACAACAACCTCTGCAATCTTAACACCAGAAGCAGTGGGCACTAATAACCTGGGTACATTTATATACTTTGATGACCCAATATCACATTTAATAATTACAGCTCCGTAATAAGTGATGTAAGGACCATTCTAAATGTGTTTTTTATTTTTAATTTAGCATTTTTTAGCCATACAACCAATAAAAGTTAAGTCTTAATAATATTCCCTCTATTCGGATGTAAACTATAAACATCCTTACCTCCATTGACTTAATAAAGTGTTGTTGAGTGCTATATATGTACACACTTTTCCGGTAATTCACTGGTTTCCTTGTATCTAGCTCTCTTTTTGTGTACAGCACCAGCCTAACATTATAAGTTTATATAGTTCCATACAAGTCTGTTGGGAACATATAATTAATAGTGTTAAAGGCAACAACCTATGTAGTGCCATCATTCTCTTTTTCTCTGGCCTAAGCATGTGCAACTAGCGCTGTTGATTAGCTCAGTGGCAGGTTCCGCTTGGGACCAGCAGTGCACTGTGGGTCCTGAGTGGAACTTCTACTATGTATTTAACCTCTTTGCTGGAGTTACACAGTAGAGCAGAGTCAATAGTTGGAAAATTACATGCTCTATAATGGATTAGACTATGTAATTTGTTTACTATAACGGCCCTTTAATTAAATCCATTATTAGAAGCTCCTTTATGTTTTGTTTTATATAACAAAATGTTAAATTACCATAGGAAGTGTTGTAAATATCCTAGTTTATCGCATACATAACTTTGTTGCATTTTGGCTTCCAAGCTTTGAGTCTATCAGTTGGGTTTATACCTGTAAACTAGTACAGGAATTTTTTTAGAACTTCCTGATTTATTAGCTTTTCCATCTCCTTTTTGAAAATGTTTATGTTGGTAGCTGATCTTGCTGAATGAGCACTCAAGTTCCAAAAGAAAGATATTTATGTCTTCTGCAACATGAAAGGGGAGATATCTAATTCACTGAAAAGAGGCAATACATAACCTGTAGGAAATTTAGTTTGTAAATCCTTGTCTCTAAAGACTAAAAAATGATATTAATTAAATATATGAGCATGGTTGCCAAAACTTAAAAAGGAAAAAAACAGACCATAGACATGTCTTATCCCATGTCATCTCTAAATAGCACAAGACTGGCTTTATAGCTCATTCCAAGGGATTTTAATTTATTAAAACAATGAGGATAAAAAAAAGGCTGCCTAAGATCCTGGTTTAGACCTTTACTTCTGATATTTATGGGCATGCACAGTTTAAACTTAAAGGGACACTAAACCCAATTTTATTCTTTCATGATTCAGATAGATCATGACATTTTAATCAACTTTATAATTTCTAATTTTACTCCCATTTATCTTAGCAGCCAGCCCATTTTAGGTTCAGCACCATGGATAGCGCTTGCTTATATTTACCCACCAATAAGCAAGCATAACCCAGGTTCTCAATGAAAAATGGGCCGGCTCCTATGCATCACATTCCTGCTTTTTAAATAAAGATACCAAGAGAATGAAGACAATTTGATAATAGGAGTAAATTAGAAAGTTGCTTAAAATTGCATGCTCCATCTGAACCATGAAAGAAAAATTTTGGGTTTAGTGTCCCTTTAAAGAGACATTACACTGAAATTTGTTCCTCTTTGAAGGGACTTGAAACCTCAATGTTTTCTTTTATGATTCAGATAGTTTATACAATTTTTAAGATGTTTCCAATTTATTTCTGTTAACTTTATTCTCATGGTATTTTCGTTGAAAGGAATATTTAAGTAGGTAGTGTGCATGCGACTGGAGAATAGGGCAGCAGTTTTGTAAGACAACTTTTGAACACTAAGGGCTTGATTTATCAATCAATGATGGACAGAGGTGTACATATTCTCCCCTCTCCGCCCCAGCTGCTGCCCGAATTTAAAATTGCACGAGTGCTATTTTGCGCTCGCATGCAACACCGCCCCCCTGCCCAGCGCACAGAAAATCACGTATGGGCAGGAGCTGTCAATCTCCCTGGGACCGGGGAGACTGAAATTCTCCACCAAAGAGATGAAGAGGGTAGGAAGCAGCGGTCTGATGATGCCTGCTTCATAAACACAGACTGCAACTTCTCTTGTGAGAACCTGCAGTCGAAGGGAGGAGAAGGACTTGATAAATTGAGCCCTAAGTAGCAGCAGTGTTTTCACAAAGTGTAACCTTGCTAAAAGCATTGCTGCAAAACTGCTGTCATTTAGTGCCCCAGAAACATATATTTTTCTGAACCTAGCTGCTTTTCAACAAACAAAGGATACAGAAAGAACAAAGTAAATTTGATAATAAAAGTAAATTGGAAAGGTGTTTGATTTTACACACTCAATCATGAAAAAAAACATTTGCTTGCATGTCCTTTAATGTGTTCAATATTACTTGTTATACCAGCTGCATTAAATGTATGGAAAGTTGCTCCTTTAGAACAAGGACACACCCATTTAAATGTAATGAGTCTGCAGAAAGAGAGAGCAGATCTGCTCATGTTACCTCTATACATTGTACTCAAAAAAAAGTTCTCCTATTTATACAAAATAACAACAATTAAAAACCGCTTCAGATAGCTCAGCATGCTAAGGCACTGTGGCTGAGCTCTGTAGCAACCCAAGGGTTGCAGGTTCAATCCCCGGTGAGGTTCACACAGTCTTTCATCCTTCCGAGGTCGATAAAATTAGCAGCGCCTTGAGACCCTTATGGGTGATTAGCCGCGCTTTACAAGTACCCAATACATACAGAGTATAAAATGTATTAGAAATTAATACTTTAGGTTTATTTTTGTATATGAAATATATATATATATATATTTAAAAAAGTTTTGTTCTTTGAAACCACAAACTAATCAAATAGGTTGAGCTGCCAAGGAGAGCAAAACATTATCTTCTCACTCTCGATACAAAGCCTAATTATCTTATAGGTGTCTGTATACATAAAGTTCAATACTTAGAGTGAACAATTGAACATTTACATTTTAGTACTTAAATATATCACCCTTCATCACCCCCTCCCACACTGGGAGGTAGATACAGTTTGCTGTCTCTTGTTTACATATCTTATCTGTACACATTACTATAGTAAATATATTATTAGTATATGTGGCAGATTTTTCAAATTACAAAATAAAGGTAAATGAGCAAATTGTAAATAATTTAATACACTCCAAACTCCAACTTTTTTGAGGCAATAGATAAATAACTTACAGATCCCAAAAGGAAAATGTAGCCCCTTGTTCAAAAGACGGGACTAGAGGAACAGATATAAGCAATCACTGTGTAGTTCGAGCATGTAGCATGATCAAAAGTATACAGACGTCCTCTCTGGGAATAAGAATTGATTTTTTTTACAAGTAAATTAAATTATCATCAACAGAGGAGACTTCAGGAACCATATACTGTATATGTAGGGGGTATACCGTCTGAATTATTATTATTAACTACCTACTAACTGTCTAATTAAATATAAGGTCACCTCTATGTGTTCATATGCGCCCCCTGTCCCCATAAGACATAAAATAAAAAATGCACACTGTATTATATGTATATATTTGCACATGGAATTAAGAGACAATAAACACTAAATACATTTCTCTTGTAAGGTGTATCCAGTCCACGGATCATCCATTACTTGTGGGATATTCTCATTCCCAACAGGAAGTTGCAAGAGAACACCGACAGCAGAGCTGTTATATAGCTCCTCCCCTAACTGCCATATACAGCCATTCTCTTGCAACTCTCAACAAGCATGGAGGTAGTAAGAGAGAGTGGTGAAAAATAGTTTTTTTTTTCTTCAATCAAAAGTTTGTTATTTTTAAATGGTACCGGTGTTGTACTATTTTATCTCAGGCAGTAAATAGAAGAAGAATCTGCCTGAGTTTTCTATGATGTTAGCAGGTTGTAACTAAGATCCATTGCTGTTCTCACATATGTCTGAGGAGAGAGGTAACTTCAGTGGGAGAATGGCGTGCAGTTTACTCTGCTATGAGATATGTGCAGTTACAATTTTTTTCTAGAATTGGAAATGCTAGAAAATGCGGCTGATACCGGATTAATGTAAGTTAAGCCTGAATACAGTGATTTAATAGCTTACTCTTAGGGGTAATACCCTTATAAAAATGCAATATAAAACGTTTGCTGGCATGTTTAATCGTTTTTATATATGCTTTGGTGATAAAACTTTATTGGGGCTTAGTTTTTTCCACATGGGTGGCTTTATTTTTGCCTAGAAACAGTTTCCTGAGGCTTTCCACTGTTGTAGTATGAGTGGGAGGGGCCTATTTTAGCGCTTTTTTGCACAGTTAAAATTACAGACTGAGACATCTAGTTTTCCTCAGAAGTCCCCTGAATGCTATAGGACATCTCTAAAGGGCCCAAAGTCGTTTATTGGGGAAGGTAGGGCCACAGCAGAGCTGTGGCAGTTTGTTGTGACTGTTAAAAAACATCTATATCGTTTTTTGAACTAAGGGGTTAATCATCATTTGCAAGTGGGTGCAATGCTTATTACATACACTGTAAAAATTTCGTTTGATTTACTGCCTTTTTTCACTTTTTTTCAAATTTTGACAAAATTTGTTTCTCTTAAAGGCACAGTACCGTTTTTTATATTTGCTTGTTAACTTGATTTAAAGTGTTTTCCAAGCTTGCTAGTCTCATTGCTAGTCTGTACAAACATGTCTGACATAGAGGAAACTCCTTGTTCATTATGTTTAAAAGCCATGGTGGAACCCCCTCTTAGAATGTGTACCAAATGTACTGATTTCACTTTAAGCAATAAAGATCATATTCTGTCTTTAAAAAATTTATCACCAGAGGAATCTGACGAGGGGGAAGTTATGCCGACTAACTCTCCCCACGTGTCAGATCCTTTGACTCCCGCTCAAGGGACTCACGCTCAAATGGCGCCAAGTACATCTAGGGCGCCCATAGCGATTACTTTACAAGACATGGCGGCAGTCATGGATAATACACTGTCAGACTACCTGAATTTAGAGGTAAGCGAGATAGCTCTGGGGTTAGACGAAATGCAGAGCATACTGACGCTTTAAGAACCATGTCTGATACTGCCTCACAATATGCAGAAGCTGAGGAAGAAGAGCTTCAGTCTGTGCGTGATGTTTCTGACTCAGGAAAGATACCTGATTCTGATATTTCTACATTTAAATTTAAGCTTGAACACCTTGGCGTATTGCTAAGGGAGGTTTTAGCTGCTCTGAATGACAATTGCAGTGCCAGAGAAATTGTGTAGACTGGATAAATACTATGCAGTGCCGGTGTGTACTGATGTTTTTCCAATACCTAAAAGGTTTACAGCGATTATTACTAAGGAATGGGATAGACCAGGTGTGCCATTCTCTCCCCCTCCAATTTTTAGAAAAATGTTTCCTATAGACGCCACCACATGGGACTTATGGCAGACAGTCCCTAAGGTGGAGGGAGCAGTTTCTACTCTAGCAAAGCGTACTACTATCCCTGTCGAGGACAGTTGTGCTTTTTCAGATCCAATGGATAAAAAATTAGGTTACCTTAAGAAAATGTTTATTCAACAAGGTTTTATACTACAGCCCCTTGCATGCATTGCTCCTGTCACTGCTGCTGCGGCGTTCTGGTTTGAGTCTCTGGAAGAGGCTTTACAGGTAGCGACTCCATTGGATGACATACTTGGCAAACTTAGAGCACTTAAGCTAGCCAATTCTTTTGTTTCTGATGCCATTGTTGATTTGACTAAACTAACGGCTAAGAATTCTGGTTTTGCTATACAGGCGCGCAGGGCGCTGTGGCTTAAATCATGGTCAGCTGACGTGACTTCAAAATCTAAGCTGCTTAACATTCCCTTCAAGGGGCAGACCCTATTTGGGCCTGGTTTGAAGGAGATTATTGCTGATATCACTGGAGGAAAAGGTCATGCCCTTCCTCAGGACAGGTCCAAATCAAGGGCCAAACAGTCTAATTTTCGTGCCTTTCGAAACTTCAAGGCAGGTATGGCATCAACTTCCTCTAATGCAAAACAAGAGGGAACTTTTGCTCAGTCCAAGACGGTCTGGAGGTCAAACCAGACCTGGAACAAAGGTAAGCAGGCCAAAAAGCCTGCTGCTGCCTCTAAGACAGCATGAAGGAACGGTCCCCTATCCGGTAACGGATCTAGTAGGGGGCAAACTTTCACTCTTCGCCCAGGAGTGGGCAAGAGATGTTCAGGGTCCCTGGGTGTTGGAAATTATATCCCAGGGATATCTTCTGGACTTCAAAGCTTCCCCCCCAAAAGGGAGATTTTACCTTTCACAATTATCTGCAAACCAGATAAAGAGAGAGGCATTCTTACACTGTGTACGAGACCTCTTAGTTATGGGAGTGATCCATCCAGTTCCAAAGGAGGAACAGGGACAGGGTTTTTACTCAAATCTGTTTGTGGTTCCCAAAAAAGAGGGAACCTTCAGACCAATTTTGGATCTAAAGATCTTAAACAAATTCCTCAGAGTTCCATCATTCAAGATGGAAACTATTCGTACCATCCTACCTATGATCCAGGAGGGTCAATATATGACTACAGTGGATCTAAAGGATGCTTATCTTCACATTCCGATACACAAAGATCATCATCAGTTTCTCAGGTTTGCCTTTCTAGACAGGCATTACCAGTTTGTAGCTCTTCCCTTTGGATTAGCTACAGCCCCAAGAATCTTTATGAAGGTTCTAGGGTCGCTTCTGGCAGTCCTAAGGCCGCGGGGCATAGCAGTGACCCCTTATTTAGATGACATCCTGATACAGGCGTCAAACTTCCAAATTGCAAGTCTCATACGGACGTAGTACTGGCATTTCTGAGGTCGCATGGGTGGAAAGTGAACGAGGAAAAGAGTTCTCTATCCCCACTCACAAGAGTTTCCTTCCTAGGGACTCTGATAGATTCTGTAGAAATGAAAATTTACCTGACTGAGTCCAGGTTATCAAAGCTTCTAAATTCCTGCCGTGTTCTTTATTCCATTCCGCGCCCTTCGGTGGCTCAGTGTATGGAAGTAATCGGCTTAATGGTAGCTGCAATGGACATAGTGCCGTTTGCACGCTTACATCTCAGACCGCTGCAACTATGTATGCTCAGTCAGTGGAACGGGGATTACACAGATTTGTCCCCTCTACTAAATCTGGATCAAGAGACCAGGGATTCTCTTCTCTGGTGGCTATCTCGGGTCCATCTGTCCAAAGGTATGACCTTTCGCAGGCCAGATTGGACAATTGTAACAACAGATGCCAGCCTTCTAGGTTGGGGTGCAGTCTGGAACTCCCTGAAGGCTCAGGGATCGTGGACTCAGGAGGAGACACTCCTTCCAATAAATATTCTGGAACTGAGAGCGATATTCAATGCTCTTCAGGCTTGGCCTCAGCTAGCGACAATGAGGTTCATCAGATTTCAGTCGGACAACATCATGACTGTGGCTTACATCAAACATCAAGGGGGAACAAGGAGTTCCCTAGCGATGTTAGAAGTCTCAAAGATAATTCGCTGGGCAGAGATTCACTCTTGCCACCTATCAGCTATCCATATCCCAGGTGTAGAGAACTGGGAGGCGGATTTTCTAAGTCGTCAGACTTTTCATCCGGGGGAGTGGGAACTCCATCCGGAGGTGTTTGCACAATTGATTCATCGTTGGGGCAAACCAGAACTGGATCTCATGGCGTCTCGCCAGAATGCCAAGCTTCCTTGTTACGGATCCAGGTCCAGGGATCCCAAGGCAATGCTGATAGATGCTCTAGCAGCGCCCTGGTCTTTCAGCCTGGCTTATGTGTTTCCACCGTTTCCTATGCTCCCTCGACTGATTGCCAAGATCAAGCAGGAGAGAGCATCAGTGATTTTGATAGCACCTGCGTGGCCACGCAGGACCTGGTACGCAGATCTAGTGGACATGTTATCCTTTCCACCATGCACTCTGACTCTGAGACAGGACCTTCTACTTCAGGGTCCTTTCCACCATCCAAATCTAATTTCTCTGAGACTGACTGCATGGAGATTGAACGCTTGATTTTATCAAAGCGTGGCTTCTCCGAGTCAGTCATTGATACCTTAATACAGGCACGAAAGCCTGTCACAAGGAAAATTTATCATAAGATATGGCGTAAATATCTTTATTGGTGTGAATCCAAGGGTTACTCATGGAGTAAGGTCAGGATTCCCAGGATATTATCTTTTCTCCAAGAAGGTTTGGAAAAAGGATTGTCAGCTAGTTCCTTAAAGGGACAGATTTCTGCTCTGTCTATTCTTTTGCACAAGCGTCTGGCAGATGTTCCAGATGTTCAGGCATTTTGTCAGGCTTTAGTTAGAATCAAGCCTGTGTTTAAACCTGTTGCTCCGCCATGGAGCTTAAATTTAGTTCTTAAGGTTCTTCAAGGAGTTCCGTTTGAACCTCTTCAATTCCATAGATATCAAACTTTTATCTTGGAAAGTTCTTTTTTTGGTAGCTATTTCCTCGGCTCGCAGAGTCTCTGAGTTATCTGCCTTACAATGTGATTCTCCTTATCTGATTTTCTATACGGATAAGGTAGTCCTACGTACCAAACCTGGGTTTTTACCTAAGGTGGTATCTAACAAGAATATCAATCAAGAGATTGTTGTTCCATCCTTGTGTCCTAATCCTTCTTCAAAGAAGGAACGTCTATTACACAATCTGGACGTGGTTTGCGCTTTAAAGTTTTACTTACAAGCTTCTAAAGATTTCCGTCAAACATCTGCTTTGTTTGTTATCTACTCTGGACAGAGGATAGGTCAAAAGGATTCAGCAACCTCTCTTTCTTTTTGGCTAAGAAGCATAATCCGCTTAGCCCATGAGACTGCTGGACAGCAGCCTCCTGAAAGGGTTACAGCTCATTCTACTAGAGCTGTGGCTTCCACTTGGGCCTTTAAAAATGAGGCTTCTGTTGAACAGATTTGCAAGGCGGCGACTTGGTCTTCGCTTCATACCTTTTCAAAATTCTACAAATTTGAGACTTCTTCTGAGGCTATTTTTGGGAGAAAGGTTTTACAGGCAGTGGTACCTTCCATTTAAGTACCTGCCTTGTCCATCCCTTCATCCGTGTACTTTAGCTTTGGTATTGGTATCCCACAAGTAATGGATGATCCGTGGACTAGATACACCTTACAAGAGAAAACACAATTTATGCTTACCTGATAAATTTATTTCTCTTGTGGTGTATCTAGTCCATGGCCCGCCCTGTCATTTTAAGGCAGGTAATTTTTAAATTTAAACTACAGTCACCACTGCACCCTATGGTTTCTACTTTCTTGGCTTGTTTTCAGTCGAATGACTGGATATGGCAGTTAGGGGAGGAGCTATATAACAGCTCTGCTGTGGGTGTCCTATTGCAACTTCCTGTTGGGAATGAGAATATCCCACAAGTAATGGATGATCCGTGGACTGGATACACCACAAGAGAAATAAATTTATCAGGTAGGCATAAATTGTGTTTTCTAAGCATAGTATTTAGTTTATGCCCTGCCTCTCTCTACTCATGGGTGCTGCCATATTGAAATCTGTCTTTCACTGCATTCTAATGTTGGTGTGTTTGCACATGTGCTACAACTCTCCTTCAGATACCTGCAATGTAACCTAGGTTCCTAATTAGTGGCACCTATAATTAGAAGATGGTGCATGGGTGTTTAATGTTCATTTAAGTGTTTACCGACCTCTGACTTTTTTCTAGAAAACTCTGAATGCACAGTTGGCTTTCAGATTTCCTCTTGCTCTACAAGGGGATGCTCCCATTAATTAATCTTGTCTTTTTCATACTTATAACAAACATGATTTAATGGATGTACCATCAATATTAAGGAAATCTTTTTTGTCTTATCTTTCAAATATGTATAATTGAAATTATTTATGTATTCAATGTATCTTATCTATATACTGTATATCAACAATCTTCCCAATATACAACGTAAGGTTGTTTACTGTAGACATCTCCTTAACTATTTGCACGTCTACTCTAAGCTTATATAACTGACTAACAAAGGTTGCAATGTTTTAAATATTGTTAATTGGTTAACCAATTGATGCTTAGCAGCAGCCTTCTTGAAGAGGTTGGACACAATGCTTTTTTAGGGCTATGATTACGGCTCTATGTCGAAACGCGTAAGTCCAGTCTTCCTGTCTTACCCGTCCTGTTTTTAAATTCTATGGAAGAATAAAGTTTGACTTTTTACCTATCTATGGATTGGATTCCAGACTTTCATTATATAGTTTTGTACATATGTCTGTTGAAATGCAGTGAATATTTTGAATTCATAAATAATAAAATGTCCCTTTTAATATTCTCCTGTCATTTGAAATCCTACATTTATATTCAGATGCTACTGTCCATTTTCTGTTTTCCTAAAATGTAATGTTTTTAGCTAAAAATTCTGTGTCAACGATGACAGCCCCCCCCCACACACACACTTCCTGATGCTGCACTGTCTTCATGTAACATTTAACATCTACATTTGGTATTTTGTTACTAGTCAAAAACATACTCATTATTTCAAACTTCGTAGCTGGTACATTGTTTTCCGAGAGTAATTGTTAGTGTAGAATTCTGTTGTCAAAAATAATGAGCTATACTCTGATAATCCTCTCTTCACAGTGAGCAGAGAGCATATATACCTGCCAACTACAAAGGTTACTCGAGCTCTTTATTAAATTGAATCTAGACTATAAATTCTACCAGTTTAACACTGCAGGTACAAATAATAGAGGGCTCAATCCATTCACTTCATTTTATGTATGCGGACATCTGAGGCTTTCTTTGCTGTTTCTTTTTTTTCTGTAGAAAAATACTACTGTATATAGTTTTGTAAAACAAAATTATTTATAAAGATTGGTGTAATGTGTTTATTAAAAACCCATGTTCTTTAGTTAACCATTTGCCTGCTTATTAGTGAGATGCATTAGAACAAAAAGTAGTACTATTAGGGTCATATTACTAATTTTAGGGGGCTGGAGCCTAAAATAAAATTCGAACGCTCCTAACCAGATTCCATACCCTTCGACTGCTCTACTGATTATTACCCAGACTTTATCTCTTAGGTAAACTAACTATAAACCCATATTCGGAAATCACTTTTATAGCATATACTCTCACAAGAAGGTGGCAGTTATTTACTATATTTTTCCTCATCGAAGAAAAAAAAAAAAAAAAGACTACAATTTGCAATTCTCTACAAGAGCAGTTATAATTGGTTGTTAGTAACTGCTCGATGGTTGCAGTGTTCTATTTAGAAATAAGTACCAACCGGTGCTATAACCAGGTGGGACCAGGGGGACCAGGGGGAGTAGGCAGCTTTCATGAGGCCGGCAATCAGCTGGGTATCAGGAGGATTTCATGTTAACTTTCGGTATACTAAACTTGAGTAATTTAGATTGTGAACTATGTATGGTATTAGAATGTATTGGATTTAGAGTTGGGAACCAGCCAGGACAATGTAAGCATAAAAAACATTTGAGCACCACTCTAGGCGTTCTTAGTGAACACTCTTGGATTCAGCACCTGCTTTGAACCTCATATTGCCCAATCCAGTCTTATCAAACTGGTTAACACACAAGACTGCAAGGTATTCCTATGCATTGGATTACAGCCCTATATCTTAGTCAGGTGGTTTGATAGAAAATAATTTTTCATGTATTCTTCTAAATGCTGGTTCAGTATAACTTTGGTCTGCTTGCTGTATACGGGCAGCAGATTGTTGCCAGTTGCACTACTGAGAAAGCTCAGCAAGAGAGATGTTTTTTGTTTTAGTTCCAGTTCATACAAACACAACAGACAGTTGTCATCAGCAGGAACATAGCATCATAGGCCCTCATGTTTAAAATTACTGTTCTATATAAACATAGAAGACAATATTTATAGCATCCTTGTGGCCCACTTCACAGCTGTCTTAGTTAGCTGCTGTTCTGGGTAAGTGAAATATGCCTCAACTATCATAGCAGAGAAGAAATATATACTGTTTGTAAGGGTTTGGGATTTATACAATAAATCGGCAAACACTTGATTTTTTCCCCCCAATAAATTAAGTTTAAAGATTAAATTTATATTCTTATTATGAACTTTATGTATAAATTAGTAGGTGATTTACTTTGCTATGTCTTGTACCTTACTGTTGTGTTGTGGTAGTGTCTGTAATACTAAATACAAATCAGTAGGGCTATAGTGACGTTAGAAATGTACTGTTTATATTAACCCCTTAATGACCACAATGTACCCTGTATGTCACTGGTCGTTAAGGTTTTTTTCCGGACATAATAGCACAAGTCTAGCAAGAACACGCTATTAATGCCCTCCCTCCAGCAGGCTTTGTGGAATAGAGCAGTTTCAACGCTGGTGGCAAGACCGTGCTATAAAACAATCAAGTCCCAAAAAAAGGCCAGAAACATACAGGGTACGTCGCTGGTCCTTAAGGGGTTAAATCTAGCAGGAAGTGATCAATTGGCCTGTGGGATAGGAATTCACTGGCTAATGAAGAAGAACCTCACATATATACAGCTAAATGATAACCACCCATTAGTGTTATTACCAAATAAAAAAGAAATAAAATAAAATTAGTTTTCAGCAACAAAGAAAAACACATCGTAATACCCCTTTAATACAGATAAAACGTAAAAGCTGTTGTAATAAAACGGAATGTATGATTGTGTAACCCGCACAGCTGGATGAGACACGCGCCAGAAGAAAAGGTAACTTTAGCATAAGAACATCTGGGTTTTTTTTTTTTTAAATAGTTTGAAATACTTTCAGTTGCAGTAAACATTTGAATGATACAGGTTTATTTCTGATGTTCTGTATCAGCCAGGAGAAGCTGTTTTACAGACATGTGCTTGATGTGGGCAGTGCTGCACTATCCTAATACTACAGTGAGCAGCACAGGTGGTGATTTCTGATGCTGCTTCTGTCAGCCAATACACCTGCATATTGACTGTATCAATCTTCTACTAAAAATAAAAAATAAAATGCAGCCTTCAGGGAGGGAAACTTAATCTGCCAACAAATGGTAGGTTACAAATAATATCCTTTAATTAAAGGGACATGAAACCCACAATTTTTCTGATTCATGATTTAAATAAAGCACAGTTTTAAACAGTTGAACACATCAGGTAATCAAGCATGTGCAGCCACCAATCAGCAGATGACTCCCAGTAGTGCATGGTTGCTCCTGGATACCAGGAGAATGAAGCAAATTAGATAATGAAAGTACATTGGGAAGTTGTTTAAACTGTCATGCTCTATCTGAAACACAGAAGTTTTTATTTTACTTAATACAGGGACATCTATGTTAATATCCAGTGACTGGCTGTACTAGAACGTAATGTTAATGCATTGTTTGCATGTCCCTTTAGGTATGCTCTGCCGTATAACTCAGTATCCTTGTTAGTTTATAGCAGTGCTTTCCAATCTGTGTGTCGGGACACATTACTGTGTCGGCGGCAGTGTGTAGATGTGTCCCTGCTTCAGCACAATTTTTTTTTTTAATTTAAAATTCTTTTCAATTTTTGTTTTTTTTTTTGTTTCCGACTTTCCGTCTGCCTGCTATGCATATCACGTAGTTGACACGTGATTAATTAGTGGGTCACAGATCATCTTAACCTATTGGTGCAGCTTAGCGGGAACTGAAACAATTCCCATTGGCAGCACATTGGCTCCTGACTGCACATGTAGTCTCCTTAGTCAGCTCGTGACTGCACGTGTAGTAAGTGAGTGGGACAGCAGTGTGCTTGCAGCGTGGGCAGTAGTCGGTCGGTCTCGCAGACCTCTGAGGGCAGCAGCTTAAACGCTAAGCGGAAGTCAGTAGTCAGTGTTTTTTTTTTTTTTTTGCAGCTAGCTCCCAGTAGTGCATTGCTGCTCCTGCTCTTGATATATGGATAGGAAGTGGAAGCTTAAAAATGCTTGATGATGAAATGCGAGTGTCTTTAATATTCCACTAAATATTGAGAAACTATTTTCATCCCATCAACCTCCTACATCCCATTAAAATAGTAGGTCGCTATTGGTGTTATTACATTTTATTTTAATTCTTGCACATACATACTGTTACTTGTAAATGCATTTCATTATTATATAATTTATGTATGTGTCTGTATCTCTTAAAACAAGTTAGTTTAACCTCCTGTTTGCTAGTACAACTGAATTACTGTGTCGCAAAATGATGTAGGTCTAAAAAGTGTCACCAACATGAAAAGTTTGGAAAGCTCTGGTTTATAGGGATATGTAGATACAGCAGTTTCTGTTGTCTGAAATATAACACCTATATTTAAATCAGTAAATGCTTAGTAAGTTAAATTTGCTGTATTTTACCTGTTAATTTGAAGAGACATTAAACACTGATTACATTTTATAAACCTAATATTGAGGCTGATCCTCATGTCCAGTGCTGACGTGTGTGCACTTTTGCATCAACTCAACCTAGGTTCCAATTGGGCAAAACCCAAGATTAGAGGGAGATGCATAAAATGTACGTACACACACACACACACACATATGTGTGTGTGTGTGTATGTATATGTGTGTGTGTGTGTGTATATATATATATATATATATATATATATATATATAGTATCTCACAAAAGTGAGTACACCCCTCACATTTTTTTAAAATATTTTATTATATCTTTTCATGTGACAATACTGAAGAAATGACACTTTGCTGCAATGTAAAGAAGTGAGTGTACAGCCTGTATAACAGTGTAAATTTGCTGTCCCCTTAACATAACTGAACACACAGCCATTAATGTCTAAACCGTTGGCAACAAACGTGAGTACACCCCTAAGTGGAAATGTCCAAATTGATCCCAATTAGCCATTTTCCCTCCCCTGGTTAGTGTTACAAGGTCTTAGGTTTGAATGGGGAGCAGGTGTGTTAAATTTGGTGTTATCTCTCACCATATGCCGCACACTGCATCAAATTGGTCTGCATGGCTGTCATCCCAGAAGGAAGCCTCTTCTAAAGATGATGCACAAGAAAGCCTGCAAACAGTTTGCTGAAGACAAGCAGACTAAGGAACTACTGGAACCATGTCATGTGGTCCGATGAGACCAAGATAAAATTATTTAGTTCAGATGTTGTCAAGCGTGTGGGGCAACAACCAGGTGAGGAGTACAAAGATAAGTGTGTCTTGCCTACAGTCAAGCATGGTGATGGGAGTGTCATGGTCTGGGCCTGCATGAGTGCTGCCTGCACTGGGGAGCTACAGGTAATTGAGGGAACCATGAATGCCAACATGTACTGTGACATACTGAAGCAGAGCATGATCCCCTCCCTTCGGAGACTGGGCCGCAGGGCAGTATTCCAACATAACGATCCCAAACACACCTCTAAGACGACCACTGCCTTGCTAAAGATGCTGAGGGTAAAGGTGATGGACTGGCCAAGCATGTCTCCAGACCTAAACCCTATTGAGCATCTGTGGGGCATCCTCAAACGGAAGGTGGGGGAGTGCAAGGTCTCTAACATCCACCAGCTCTGTGATGTCGTCATGGATGAGTGGAAGAGGACTCCAGTGGAAACCTGTGAAGCTCTGGTGAACTCCATGCCCAAGAGGGTTAAGGCAGTGCTATAAAATAATGGTGGCTACAGAAAATATTGACACTTTGGGCCCAATTGGTACATTTCCACTTAGGGGTGTACTCACTTTTGTTGCAAACGGTTTAGACATTAATGGCTGTGTTTTAAGTTATTTTGAGGGGACAGCTAATGTACACTGTTATACAGGCTGTACAGTCACTACTTTACATTGTAGCAAAGTGTCATTTCTTCAGTGTTGTCACATGAAAAGATATAATAAAATATTTACAAAAATGTGAGGGGTGTACTCACTTTTGTGAGATACTGTATATATCACACAAATACACTGCAGGGAAAGCGCCACATAATCTCTCACCTCGATGATAGGTTTTACCTCATTGTCCGCAATTTCTGTATCCTCTCACCGGCACAATGGAGAGTGAGTTAACCGGAAAGTACTGCTGCACGATGTGTCTGCTTTACACATCCAAACAAATAATGGTATACCAGATTGTGGAGCGCTATATGTCCCAGTGAGTCCCAAAGACTATTTGTATAAAATCCAAAAGGCTTTATTTCATACTTTTAAAAGCATAATCAATACGGCCTCCATAAAATCACCACACTTCACATAACATAATCACAGTGTGTACATATATATATATATATATATATATATATATATGTGTGTGTGTGTATATATATATATATATATATATATATATATATATATATATATATATATATATATATACACACACACCTTTGAGCCTTTTACATTCCAACACCTTCTCATATACCATATCCCTTTAAATCACTGTTAAAACATTTATATAATTAAAAAAATTATACTATTGACCTTTGGCTTAGCCGACATGAGGTTTTTTTAGCACGCCTCCATAGAAGACTATTATGTAGGCGATTTGGCGGACCTGCGCAATCTGACATGCAGATGTTGGTGCACCCTAGGATTGAGCACTAACATATTACTTTGAACTTGTAATATAAGCACAAAAATAAAAGCACTATTGATTTAACTTGAGGGCGCAATTGCGCTATTTTTGCGCTCCACTTGTAATCTAGGTCCTGGTGTTTTAAGTCTTCAGAGCTACTGTTTGCAGATTGGTCTAATCAAAGTGTGCTTGTTTCATCAAGAAGTTTTGTTACTAGGAGTTATGCAAGATACAAATATGTGAACAGAATTTCTTAGATTTTCACATTCAGACCCACGGAGGCTATCATAAAACTCCACACCATGTTGTCACCTTTAACTTTGGTTCTCATGGTCACAAGAGCTGTACATTTCAAAAAATTTTGTCTGTCCAAGGAAAGAGCTTTTTTTTTCTTGTCCCTTATCTATGTATTGCTTTTTATGGTTCCAACCCCTCATGTCAAAATGCTTCTTTCTCCAACATAGGTGTGTCCGGTCCACGGCGTCATCCTTACTTGTGGGATATTCTCCTCCCCAACAGGAAATGGCAAAGAGCCCAGCAAAGCCGGTCACATGATCCCTCCTAGGCTCCGCCTACCCCAGTCATTCTCTTTGCCGTTGTACAGGCAACATCTCCACGGAGATGGCTTAGAGTTTTTTAGTGTTTAACTGTAGTTTTTATTATTCAATCAAGAGTTTGTTATTTTGAAATAGTGCTGGTATGTACTATTTACTCAGAAACAGAAAAGAGATGAAGATTTCTGTTTGTATGAGGAAAATGATTTTAGCAACCGTAACTAAAATCCATGGCTGTTCCACACAGGACTGTTGAGAGCAATTAACTTCAGTTGGGGGAACAGTGTGCAGTCTCTTGCTGCTTGAGGTATGACACATTCTAACAAGACGATGTAATGCTGGAAGCTGTCATTTTCCCTATGGGATCCGGTAAGCCATGTTTATTACGATCGTAAATAAGGGCTTCACAAGGGCTTATTAAGACTGTAGACTTTTTCTGGGCTAAATCGATTCATTATTAACACATATTTAGCCTTGAGGAATCATTTTATCTGGGTATTTTGATATAATAATATCGGCAGGCACTGTATTAGACACCTTATTCCTTAGGGGCTTTCCCAAAGCATAAGCAGAGCCTCATTTTCGCGCCGGTGTGGCGCACTTGTTTTTGAGAGGCATGGCATGCAGTCGCATGTGAGAGGAGCTCTGATACTTAGAAAAGACTTTCTGAAGGCGTCATTTGGTATCGTATTCCCCTTTGGGCTTGGTTGGGTCTCAGCAAAGCAGATACCAGGGACTGTAAAGGGGTTAAAGTTTAAAACGGCTCCGGTTCCGTTATTTTAAGGGTTAAAGCTTCCAAATTTGGTGTGCAATACTTTTAAGGCTTTAAGACACTGTGGTGAAAATTTGGTAAATTTTGAACAATTCCTTCATGTTTTTTCGCAATTGCAGTAATAAAGTGTGTTCAGTTTAAAATTTAAAGTGACAGTAACGGTTTTATTTTAAAACGTTTTTGTACTTTGTTATCAAGTTTATGCCTGTTTAACATGTCTGAACTACCAGATAGACTGTGTTCTGAATGTGGGGAAGCCAGAATTCCTATTCATTTAAATAAATGTGATTTATGTGATAATGACAATGATGCCCAAGATGATTCCTCAAGTGAGGGGAGTAAGCATGGTACTGCATCATTCCCTCCTTCGTCTACACGAGTCTTGCCCACTCAGGAGGCCCCTAGTACATCTAGCGCGCCAATACTCCTTACTATGCAACAATTAACGGCTGTAATGGATAATTCTGTCAAAAACATTTTAGCCAAAATGAACCCTTGTCAGCGTAAGCGCGGCTGCTCTGTTTAAGATACTGAAGAGCATGACGACGCTGATATTAATATCTCTGAAGGGCCCCTAACCCAGTCTGATGGGGCCAGGGAGGTTTTGTCTGAGGGAGAAATTACTGATTCAGGGAACATTTCTCAACAGGCTGAACCTGATGTGATTGCATTTAAATTTAAGTTGGAACATCTCCGCATTCTGCTTAAGGAGGTATTATCCACTCTGGATGATTGTGACAAGTTGGTCATCCCAGAGAAACTATGTAAAATGGACAAGTTCCTAGAGGTGCCGGGGCTCCCAGAAGCTTTTCCTATACCCAAGCGGGTGGCGGACATTGTTAATAAAGTATGGGAAAGGCCCGGTATTCCTTTCGTCCCTCCCCCCATATTTAAAAAATTGTTTCCTATGGTCGACCCCAGAAAGGACTTATGGCAGACAGTCCCCAAGGTCGAGGGAGCGGTTTCCACTTTAAACAAACGCACCACTATACCCATAGAGGATAGTTGTGCTTTCAAAGATCCTATGGATAAAAAATTAGAAGGTTTGCTTAAAAAGATGTTTGTTCAGCAGGGTTACCTTCTACAACCAATTTCATGCATTGTCCCTGTCGCTACAGCCGCATGTTTCTGGTTCGATGAGCTGATAAAGGCGGTCGATAGTGATTCTCCTCCTTATGAGGAGATTATGGACAGAATCAATGCTCTCAAATTAGCTAATTCTTTCACCCTAGACGCCACTTTGCAATTGGCTAGGTTAGCGGCTAAGAATTCTGGGTTTGCTATTGTGGCGCGCAGAGCGCTTTGGTTGAAATCTTGGTCGGCTGATGCGTCTTCCAAGAACAAGCTACTTAACATTCCTTTCAAGGGGAAAACGCTGTTTGGCCCTGACTTGAAAGAGATTATCTCTGATATCACTGGGGGTAAGGGCCACGCCCTTCCTCAGGATCGGCCTTTCAAGGCAAAAAATAAACCTAATTTTCGTCCCTTTCGTAGAAACGGACCAGCCCAAGGTGCTACGTCCTCTAAGCAAGAGGGTAATACTTCTCAAGCCAAGCCAGCTTGGAGACCAATGCAAGGCTGGAACAAGGGAAAGCAGGCCAAGAAACCTGCCACTGCTACCAAGACTGCATGAAATGTTGGCCCCCGATCCGGGACCGGATCTGGTGGGGGGCAGACTCTCTCTCTTCGCTCAGGCTTGGGCAAGAGATGTTCTGGATCCTTGGGCGCTAGAAATAGTCTCCCAAGGTTATCTTCTGGAATTCAAGGGACTTCCCCCAAGGGGGAGGTTCCACAGGTCTCAGTTGTCTTCAGACCACATAAAAAGACAGGCATTCTTACATTGTGTAGAAGACCTGTTAAAAATGGGAGTGATTCATCCTGTTCCATTAAGAGAACAAGGGATGGGGTTCTACTCCAATCTGTTCATAGTTCCCAAAAAAGAGGGAACGTTCAGACCTATCTTAGATCTCAAGATCTTAAACAAGTTTCTCAAGGTTCCATCGTTCAAGATGGAAACCATTCGAACTATTCTTCCTTCCATCCAGGAAGGTCAATTCATGACCACGGTGGATTTAAAGGATGCGTATCTACATATTCCTATCCACAAGGAACATCATCGGTTCCTAAGGTTCGCATTCCTGGACAGACATTACCAGTTCGTGGCGCTTCCTTTCGGATTAGCCACTGCTCCAAGGATTTTCACAAAGGTACTAGGGTCCCTTCTAGCTGTGCTAAGACCAAGGGGCATTGCTGTAGTACCTTACTTGGACGACATTCTGATTCAAGCGTCGTCCCTTCCTCAAGCAAAGGCTCACACGGACATCGTCCTGGCCTTTCTCAGATCTCACGGATGGAAAGTGAACGTGGAAAAGAGTTCTCTATCCCCGTCAACAAGGGTTCCCTTCTTGGGAACAATTATAGACTCCTTAGAAATGAGGATTTTTCTAACAGAGGCCAGAAAAACAAAACTTCTAGACTCTTGTCGGATTCTTCATTCCGTTCCTCTTCCTTCCATAGCTCAGTGCATGGAAGTGATCGGGTTGATGGTAGCGGCAATGGACATAGTTCCTTTTGCGCGCATTCATCTAAGACCATTACAACTGTGCATGCTCAGTCAGTGGAATGGGGACTATACAGACTTGTCTCCGAAGATACAAGTAAATCAGAGGACCAGAGACTCACTCCGTTGGTGGCTGTCCCTGGACAACCTGTCACAAGGGATGACATTCCGCAGACCAGAGTGGGTCATTGTCACGACCGACGCCAGTCTGATGGGCTGGGGCGCGGTCTGGGGATCCCTGAAAGCTCAGGGTCTTTGGTCTCGGGAAGAATCTCTTCTACCGATAAATATTCTGGAACTGAGAGCGATATTCAATGCTCTCAAGGCTTGGCCTCAGCTAGCGAGGGCCAAGTTCATACGGTTTCAATCAGACAACATGACAACTGTTGCGTACATCAACCATCAGGGGGGAACAAGGAGTTCCCTAGCGATGGAAGAAGTGACCAAAATCATTCTATGGGCGGAGTCTCACTCCTGCCACCTGTCTGCTATCCACATCCCAGGAGTGGAAAATTGGGAAGCGGATTTTCTGAGTCGTCAGACATTGCATCCGGGGGAGTGGGAACTCCATCCGGAAATCTTTGCCCAAGTCACTCAGCTGTGGGGCATTCCAGACATGGATCTGATGGCCTCTCGTCAGAACTTCAAAGTTCCTTGCTACGGGTCCAGATCCAGGGATCCCAAGGCGGCTCTAGTGGATGCACTAGTAGCACCTTGGACCTTCAAACTAGCTTATGTGTTCCCGCCGTTTCCTCTCATCCCCAGGCTGGTAGCCAGGATCAATCAGGAGAGGGCGTCGGTGATCTTGATAGCTCCTGCGTGGCCACGCAGGACTTGGTATGCAGATCTGGTGAATATGTCATCGGCTCCACCTTGGAAGCTACCTTTGAGACGAGACCTTCTTGTTCAGGGTCCGTTCGAACATCCGAATCTGGTTTCACTCCAGCTGCCTGCTTGGAGATTGAACGCTTGATTTTATCGAAGCGAGGGTTCTCAGATTCTGTTATCGATACTCTTGTTCAGGCCAGAAAGCCTGTAACTAGAAAGATTTACCACAAAATTTGGAAAAAATATATCTGTTGGTGTGAATCTAAAGGATTCCCTTGGGACAAGGTTAAGATTCCTAGGATTCTATCCTTCCTTCAAGAAGGATTGGAAAAAGGATTATCTGCAAGTTCCCTGAAGGGACAGATTTCTGCCTTGTCGGTGTTACTTCACAAAAAACTGGCTGCGGTGCCAGATGTTCAAGCCTTTGTTCAGGCTCTGGTTAGAATTAAGCCTGTTTACAAACCTTTGACTCCTCCTTGGAGTCTCAATTTAGTTCTTTCAGTTCTTCAGGGGGTTCCGTTTGAACCCTTGCATTCCGTTGATATTAAATTATTATCTTGGAAAGTTTTGTTTTTAGTTGCAATTTCTTCTGCCAGAAGAGTTTCAGAATTATCTGCTCTGCAGTGTTCTCCTCCTTATCTGGTGTTCCATGCAGATAAGGTGGTTTTACGTACTAAACCTGGTTTTCTTCCAAAAGTTGTTTCTAACAAAAACATTAACCAGGAGATTATCGTACCTTCTCTGTGTCCGAAACCAGTTTCAAAGAAGGAACGTTTGTTGCACAATTTGGATGTTGTTCGCGCTCTAAAATTCTATTTAGATGCTACAAAGGATTTTAGACAAACATCTTCCTTGTTTGTTGTTTATTCCGGTAAAAGGAGAGGTCAAAAAGCAACTTCTACCTCTCTCTCTTTTTGGATTAAAAGCATCATCAGATTGGCTTACGAGACTGCCGGACGGCAGCCTCCCGAAAGAATCACAGCTCATTCCACTAGGGCTGTGGCTTCCACATGGGCCTTCAAGAACGAGGCTTCTGTTGATCAGATATGTAGGGCAGCGACTTGGTCTTCACTGCACACTTTTACATAATTTTACAAGTTTGATACTTTTGCTTCTTCTGAGGCTATTTTTGGGAGAAAGGTTTTGCAAGCCGTGGTGCCTTCCATTTAGGTGACCTGATTTGCTCCCTCCCTTCATCCGTGTCCTAAAGCTTTGGTATTGGTTCCCACAAGTAAGGATGACGCCGTGGACCGGACACACCTATGTTGGAGAAAACAGAATTTATGTTTACCTGATAAATTACTTTCTCCAACGGTGTGTCCGGTCCACGGCCCGCCCTGGTTTTTTAATCAGGTCTGATAATTTATTTTCTTTAACTACAGTCACCACGGTACCATATGGTTTCTCCTATGCAAATATTCCTCCTTAACGTCGGTCGAATGACTGGGGTAGGCGGAGCCTAGGAGGGATCATGTGACCGGCTTTGCTGGGCTCTTTGCCATTTCCTGTTGGGGAGGAGAATATCCCACAAGTAAGGATGACGCCGTGGACCGGACACACCGTTGGAGAAAGTAATTTATCAGGTAAACATAAATTCTGTTTTTTGGTATGTTATGCAGAAACATAGAATTTGATTTGAGGCAAGAATCTGTGGGCCTATTTCATCTGCCCATATTTCTGAACTGTAGGTTTAATCATTGTCCTTACTACTCCTTTTCTTAGTTTACTCTGTGAAGCAAAATTGCTTATACCAATTTCTTTTAATTCTGCTTATATATTATATATATATGTATATGTGTAATGACCATTTTTTAATTTGTGAATAGTAAATGTTTTTATGTGTGAAGGCTTTTATTATATCATCTGTATCTTTCTCTCCTAAGGTGTAAATATTAAGGTTATGAAGTCCTTGTATGTTATACATTTTAGACTGTGCCATTTATGCAGCTGTTCTTTAAACACATTTTAGTTTATATCCTTCAGGAGATAGTTTTCAGAAATGTACACAGTAATTTATAAGACCTTACTAGTGATCCGTAAACTGACATAATGTCATTTCTTGTACAATCAAGGCATCCTAATGGCCATACCTGTTGCACTACTAAATTGTTTATCAAATTTCAAATTATCTGAAATAATAATTTCCAAGCATCATTTCTTTCCTTGTGATCAGTAAAGTGCCATTGAGTCTGTTGTTAACCTTTTGGGTTTTTGCATCGTACATAATTTCCCACTGTGTTGTGTTAATTTGTAGATCCTACTCACTTGCACCGTTCTCCAGGTTTTAATATTGCTACTCATGTTTATACCTAGTGTGCCCCCTTAATCATTGCTGGGGATACTTTGTTTTTGTAGTCTTGTCCACATTGGTACAGCTGTACAGTTATGAGGGGGGGGGGAAGTCTTGAAGACCTCAAAGTTTTTGTTTACTGCAAGTGGCACAAAGTAGTATACTCTACTATTCAACACTGATATATGATATTGCATTACAGTGAATACTTAGGGCCCTTCGGAGCCTCAGCATTTCATGCTCGCAAGAGCGGGCCTGAAATGCTAGTTAAATGGCTGAGGTCATAAGACCACAGCTACTTAGGCTCTCCACCACCTCAAGGGTGGCAGAGTTAAATCATCCCGATTGGCCACACGAGAGCAGGGTTGTGGCACTGTACAAGAAGGCCAAAATGATTGCCTGGGGTTGCCATGTTCTTTGTTTAGAGAAGGATTGCCTGGTATTTCGGCGCTTGACTGACCTTGTTAGGTGGGACCCGACTGATACACTTCAGGAAAGTTCTTCTCTGTGAATTGGGCTAAAAGAGGCTGCTCTGCTCCCGATTGGTAAACCGCCATAGAACAAGCTACTGAGCTGCTTTTCATTCCTGAGAGAGCGTGTCTCTTTCTGTATGTGCTTGTGCCATTATACCAGGCAGGCAGGTTCCTCGGAGCAAACCTTGTCTGCCAGGCAAATGATAAATGGAGCCCTTTGACTCATTAGTAACTTTGCATCTTTTTTTATGGGATTCCTCACTTGAACAATTCTTACATGGTAGAATACATTAAGAGATAAAGTTAGAGACCTTGCAACCTGAAAATCTTTTATATTCAGAAACTGCTGCACATCAGCTATTTTTAATTTACTGATCACATTATCTTGTCTCTTGGTAAAGGTCATTTTTGAAGAAAGAGTTTGACATCAAGCTGATCTTTCTTAATACATAGCTGGGAAAAGAGCATATAAAAATGATTATACTATATTGAGTTTGCTACAATACCTGAAGAAACACTATTATCCCCTATGTATACATTTATTTTAATAATATTTTTAAAACGAGCAGTTATTTAAATCGAGAGGGGACGCGTCATTTAGAAATGTTACTATACCAAGTAAAACTATTTTTTATTTCATTAAAATGATTCTACTGGTAATCGGAAACAAACATGGCATATGCCCTGTGCCATTAGGGTTTCTTTTGTTCATCTGGGCAAGACATAACCTGTTTTAATAGTAGCTTGCATTTCATTTTATTATATGCTTGTATTTACACACACATATTGGCTAACTAATTTTGCTTTTAGCTGTCTTTGCTAGTACCTGTTGACATATGTAATAATTACTAATATTTTCCAGTAATTTTTTCTCATCTCTTAGCTTTTTTGCAGGAAAATATAATCGGTGAATATCGAAAGTTATTTCTCCTAATGAAATATTTTTGAAAGAATTCCAGTTTCATTTGTATTTCCCTTTTAAATGAGCATTCAGTCCCACCAGCTTGATATATGTAGGAGTGTGTACTGATTTGTGTATTCAGGACTAAACTAATTTGGACACAAAAATATTAGCACTATTGTGATTGAGCTATAGTCTAGGGTGCGCTAACATCTGCATTTCGGATAGCACTGGTGCGCTAAATCCTGCACTATCCACCTGTAATCTAGCCATCAGTGAGGTAAAGAAGATAATGTTTTGTTATACTGTAGGTTGGTCCCAATTAAGGACCTGTAGGCCATTGCTGCTTTTCAGTGCCCCCCTCCCCATTCTACAAGTATACTCTTCTCTGAAACTGGTTATTTCTTGCTTTCTCTTGATTTAATGAATGTATGTTTATGAATTTGTGTTTATATATAGGCTTATAGCTCTAACCATGCTAATGTAAAAGCTTATTTGAAGTTAATGTAGCACAATTTTTTTTTGCTTCAATTAAAAAGGTCCTGAGGAGAAAAATTTAATTTGGTCCTTCATTTAAAAGAGAGAATACTACTGTTACTTAAAGTGAAGTTAAACTTTGATGACTCGGTGCCCTGTTTTTTAAAATCCTATTAAAAACAGGGGTACTTTCATTCATCAAAGTTTACATTTCACTGTTTTTGTACAAATACTTACTTTTCATTCTGGAAGCCGCGTCAGCGCTTCCCCCGCCCATCGCAAGTCTCTTCATACGTCACCGATGACGAATCCGGCTTCCTACAATCACAGCTCCCCCCCGCAGAGCAAACATTGCCTATAACCCCCTTTGCAAGCTCTGATTTACCAACTGATGTGGCCCACCGACTCACCAAGAAATCTCCGGTATCCGGTACGTTAATTCAGCCCTGCTTGTATTAATTAAATTTGATAAGCATTTCGACTGCAGCAGAATATAACATTTAATTTATACCACATGGATTGAAATTACAAGATCTGTCACATTTCATTTAAATACATGAAAAAGAAATACAATTTTTGCAACTTTTTTTCTTTTCTTGTGAAACAGAATAGATAGCTGTGACTAGCTAAAAGGAGGTACAAAAATATAGGGACCACTGGTGTTCACATTTTCATAATAATACTTATTGGATTTGAGATGACAGATTTGGATATTATATGAAATCTATTAATAAGGGTTTTTTGTGCCTTTTTAAACAATTGTTAGGGGGAAAAAGCCAGTATTAATAAAGTATCTCTAATAGTAAAACAAAATTATTTATAGCACTTATATATATATTACACAAACTGCAGGCTGATCTTGCTCAAAGTCCTGGTGCTATCATATGATAAGAGAGGTTTTAGTAGTTAATAGTTTCTAGTTTCAACTGCCAGTTACCCCTGCAAATCAATCAGCAAAGAAAGACTCTAACATTTGCAAATTTGTTGAAATAACACTGAACCCTCTTTCTGCTCCCTGTCAGTGTGAGTCTGCTTCTCACTATAAGACCATGAGCACAAATGTGAGATTGTTTGACTTTACTGTACTGATACATGCAGGGATTTTTTTTTTACTGACAAAATGTTTAACCGTTTTAAAACAGAACTTATTAAAATAATTTCTTTTGGAGCCAGCTACCAAACAGCCAAGACGCACAGTCCCTGTGCTCCTGAAAGACTAATTGTTTTGGGGGAATAAATGCATAAACTACGCAAAACTTCTGATCCATATCTATATATATATATGGTAAAGCAACTATCGTTAAAAGCATTCTTATGAGACTTTAAATACCTATATCGGCACTTGTTTGGAACTAAGCAGGCTGTAAAACCCACGTGGAGGCAGTGACTGTTGGCCTTATAGAAGCAGCCTGATATAAGTAGAACCTGTTACCACGCCACCAAGCATGGAGGACCTCTATTTCCAGGTACAGGCGCTACTTGATAATTTTGGAGAAAAGATGCAACATAGCTTTGATGGCCTAGTGCTTGCCTGCAGAGCGGAGCCTATAGAGGAAATCTCTTCAATGGATATTATGGCGACTAGCATAGACCCTACAAAGGCCACAGACACTGTCAACATTGCAGCTCCTAGGCTGGAGTTCACTGAGGAAAGCAAGTGTCTTCCCGTGACACTGCAGATCAGTATGCCTCATGTGGTTAAGCAACAGTGGGAGAGAGCATTCTTAACAATTTGGCCTGTACCAGTAATGGAGTCAGATATCCTAAGCCTACCCATATCAGCGCGGTCTCCTGCAGTCACACGCACGGATCCTTCATCGGCTCTGAGTTACCCTGGGGTGAGTAGACTAATGGATCCATACACCGCTGAACTATTGTCATCCTGCTCCCGCAGATTGACAAGCCGATCCCGGGTGAAACCCTCTGCGGTGTCAACTCTGGCTTCGCTATGTCATTCCAGACGCAGCTTTTTGAGAGACACCAGCTTGCAGGCATATTCGTGGGGACATGTTGTACCAGCCGAGTATGACTATATCAGCCCATGAGTAGGACCCACAACAGATAAAGCTGTGGTAGGAAAGCAACTAATGTGTTAGTAGAACAGAGTAGTGATTAGTACTCCTCTCATGACCCCTTAAACTGATAGAAAATTGAAGCTCTGCAGACTCCCATATGCATAAACAGATCCCTTTATAATCAGGACCACATCTAAGACTTGAGAAGATTTAATAGAAGCTGCTCTTTCTATGTTACCACTTAATATTTCTTATGATAAACTATCTAGGTATACACAGCAACTGTTTTGTGTAAGGGTTGTGCTTGTGATTTAGAGGTTTCCCTCATGTTTACTCTTCTATATATTCTTTAATTATTAAGGGTTGTTTTGCGAGCCTAATCTACATTCAAGGGTTGTTTTATACATGGATATAGAATGCTACTTTATGTGATACATACTTTTCCCACAGCCTTAAATCTAAAGCACAGGAGAGCTCATAACCTAGTTTATATACTGTAGATCGATATAGTGTGGGTTGAAGAGTCATTATCTGTCTTCCCAGCTAAACACATATGCTTGCTTGACAACTTACTATTTTAAATCTGAAAGCTAGAATAGACTCACTAGTTTGTCTTCCCCTACTTCTAGCTAATTGTGAATGAGTGCTGTCACTTGGAGGGCTGAATTATTGTATGCAACATCTCCCCTGTTTTCTGTCATATACTTCTCATAGTTAACAATTCGGAGTTAAGGAGAACACCAAGCTGTCAGCGGCCGGGACAGTATGGCTAAGTTTCTCGTTTTGAGCTATAGGTACATGCATGTTATTGGGGGAACTATGGCGGTAATGTTATTTTACCTTCAAATTTACAATAGTTCACATCTACAATATAAACTAAGTTCAGTCTATTTATTGAAATACACTTATAGATGCTAGCTCAGCTTCTAGTCATTTAGTGTTAACTATATTGGAACCCACAGCCTGTCTACAAGTTTGAGTCCCAAGCACTACAGTCTCAACCCCACTACTATAGCATGACTTGTACACACTCGGTTCCATGGGGGACACGTCAGTCTCTCCTAATTTATAACCTGACCTTCCAACAAGCAATACAGAATAAGCACAGCTCAATTCTTATCCTGTCACGCACTTACAGTTATGACTATATATAATCCCAGTTTCCCACCGGTGTAGTCAGCCATTATGTCTAGGCCCTTGAGTATTTTTATCACAACATGAGTATCCTTAGTTTGTCTCTTTACTATGGGATTCCTTATATGCTCCTACCCCTGGTACCACCTGAGCCACTATGTTACGGGCAACAGCTGAGGTCATTATATACTGTTCTTATAAATTGCATAATCTGAATGGATGATGGCTCTATGTATCCTCTCTGTGTGTGTGTGTATATATGTATATATATATATATATATATATATATATATATATATATATATATATATATATATATATATATATATATATATATAGTGAATTAAGTATTTGTGAGACATGTTGTTTTACCTCGCATTAGCTTTCAAAGGAACCCAAGAGTGACCCCTTTTTAAACATGGGCATTGTATTTCATATGTGTATTGTTCTAATATAGCTGATAACATCCTATATCATATTCTCCTTAAGACATGTTATATATTGGTGCTCTTGTTATACTTTATAGGTGCTATATTCTCACACGCTATCTCAATTGACCACTACTCTGATTATATACGAAAGCCCATACTGATGCTATATCTTTTACAATAATGTTACACACTATTCTCATCAGCTTATATTTTAAAATGTGAGGCTCTACCTTGCTCACACTGAGGAACATACTGGATATGTATCGTGAGTGTACAATCACTTACTTCCTGCTACCCCACATAGAGGCATCACTTTTGGTTCACTAATCTAGCTTTAGCCAAAATCAAATATGATCTGTTGAAAACAACTCATAAGGTCTCATACCTGCCCGTGTTATGGATGTTAAAACTGATCTGATGGACTTATTATTAATCAGTTTAACGTATTGCTATATATAGACATGTCATATCTCTATACCTTAACATTATGTTTATATGAATACAATCTTGACCCTGTTACATGAGTAGCCAAAGATGTATAGTGACACCTTTTCCCTGTGGAATTGTATTGATGATGACCTTTAGGCCTGATTACTGCACCACAGGTAAGTGGTACAAGGGGAGTCATCTTATGTGACCGCCAGCATTCACCTATTTTTCGTTACAGATATGTTTACTTTGTTGTCCCTTATTTACCCATGACACCCGTACCATATGCTCCCATATCACTCTCCTTATTCCTATACTGACTCATCTTAATAGGCCCCACCCCTCCTACTCCTTCCCCTCCTACTCCTTCCCCTCTTACTCCTTCCCCTCTTTAATTCCTACTCCTTCCCCTCTTACTCCTTCCCCTCTTTAACTCGAGCGGCTCTTGCCTGCTGATTGTCCCCTTTCCCCCACATACTATGGTCCAGGAGTGGCCAAACCATAAGCCAACTCCCCACAAACTGACATCATTAGCTTGGTTAATGAAGAAGCTCTCCTTTGTCACTGTGGGGAATATATGTTATATACTAAAGTATAAAATGAAGTTCAATTTTTATTCGTCCTAGCTTTATCTCGCATTCCATTTGAATCTGATATGCGACTGTAATATATAACTAGCTCAGATGTCATTCTTATCTTTGGACGAATTATGTATTTTATTTTTTTCCTCTGTTTGTTATTTTCACAACTTCAATAAAAATTATTTAAATGAAAAAAAAAATTTCATTTATTCATTCATTTTATAATTGAACAACACTTTGATAATGTTTGAGCCATGTTAATTCTTTCGGGAGATGAAATACCACTCATGCACTAATGTCACAAATTGGAATTCAAGTGCAGTGCCTGACATTTAATGAACATCTCTCCATATAGGTCTGCAGGAATATTCTGTTGTTCAGTGAATGCAATTACTTATTAAATCTCACTTTGCTTGAGAAGAGTTTCAATTTATATGCCATTATTTCAATAATACCGTAAATATACATACACCTGCAAAACAAGTACAGTGTATGATATAAGGAGGTATTAGATTCCCATGCTGGATGGCAACTTGTAACTCTAGAGAAATTGCAATTTCTTCTGACATAAGACTCGTAAGCTGTACAGTATGTAATATTGTTTTTATTATAACAATAAATATACAGTTATTTTCTAGTGAGCGTTAATCAGGTCAATATATTCATTCATTTGTTCTTTTCATTAAAGGGCAGTAATATATTTCATTCAAATGAGATTATGAAATAAAAATCATTGCCAGGAGTTTGATAGGAAATGATGTTACTTAAAACAAAATACATTGTTATTCTAACTTATGGTATCTATTCAATATGCAGTCTTAGTGCTGATTTTAAATTTTATTGACATACTAGAATGTCATCTGTCAAGTCTCCTTTTAAATAATTTATACTTGCTAACAAATTGCATCTCTATATATTCTGTCAAAGAGGCAGGATGTTGATAATATATTTTTTTTGTTTTCACATTTTTAATTTCTCAGCATTTTTTTTTTTTAAAAGAAAAAGTACTTTTATTATTGGTACATGGAAATGTAAAGTTTATTCCACTTTAAGGGACATTAACTACAAGATGGTGTCACCTAGTCTAAAGATGCACAGCTTCTTTGGGTGCATGGGTTCTATAATGGTTAAAATAAAAGAATGGCTTTAAAGAGAGCTGGAGGTACAGAAGGAAAATACTATGATGGTGAGTAGTAACCATGTTACTGAAGTTATAACTAGGAGTTGTATGTCCCTTTAACATGTTTAAATATGCATCATTAAATAATTACTCTGAAATTTGTAGTTTCACCCCTTAGAGGCAGCAGTGCATTATGTGGAATGTAGAACATTGACAATGCTTCATGGTGCACAGTGATTGGCTATTATGTGTAAGAGTTTGTTTATATTGCTCCATATTTGGACTTAGTAAAAGAAGTAAGAAAAACAACATTTAATACGCTTTTCATGAGGTCTGTCCTAAGAGGGAGAAACAATACAAATTGTTCTAACAAAATGTTTTTAAAAAAAAACAAAAAAAAAACCATTAAACAGCTGGGTACAACTTCAGTAGGATTGTTGTTACTCACTATGCTATTGTTTTCCCCCTGTGCCTACAGCTCTCTTTAAAGCTATCAACCCTTCAAAAGTGCTGGTTAATGAAACTCTGCATCTTCATACTGGGCATCACCATTTTGGAATTTAAGTATTCTTGTACTCTGTGACAGAAGTGGTGCACTGTCACAAATCAGTGATATTGTTGTCTTTGTGACAAGCCATATAATGCATTCCAGTTTAGTGTGTACAATACAATTCTTGCCACCTGGAATTGCCCCCGCAGTGGCAAGCTGCTAATCAGCCATGATTGGCACTGTCCATTTGCCACCACCACTGAAAACGATTTCTGCAACTCAGCCATCATTGCCCACACATAGCTAAGGTCTGCCGTAACTGGTCCCTGAATCCGGTTGTCCCTAATGCTTGGAAAAGCTTCGCCAAGGACATTCTGTTCCGGAAAAAGAAAACCATTTCTGATCCCAAGCTCCTTTCATACCTATGCCCAATCCCTATACTGCACTTTGGGGGTGATTCTATAAGATTTACCAGTCTAGACATGGTTTTCCACACCGACACTCTCAGGGGTAGCCCTCATAGAATTCTATTTAAAACGGTACTTTCTGTGAATTGCAAGATGTCTCCCATAGAAATAATCAGAGCTCTCTGTTATGTAAAAGTTTGCAAGCACAGAGTAAAACCACAGCGTATGTTTAACCCTTTGAGTGCTAAGCACTTTCCCACCTGGGTGCTAAGCTTTTTTTTATTTTTTATTTTTTTTTATTTTTATTTTTCAGATGCCCATGACTTACACTGTTGGAAAGGTTAGGCGATTACCTTTTGAATGGTGGGTCTTGGGGGTCTGTAGCTGCTGTTTAGATGCCTGAGATACAGGCTTCTAAGCAGCATGCCCCCACTCCTATACTTAACATTGTTAAGTATAAATAAAGATGTGCAGTGACGTCACCACGCATGACGTGGAGCCCCAGCGATGCCTGTTACTATGCAGGTCCGATCGCTGGGGTAGGAGCGGGTGGGAGCCCCTAGATCTCCCTCAAGGTGGGAGAGTGCTAGCGACGGCTCTGAGCCGTCGTTGGCACCAGAGTGGGAAAATCAAATTACGCTGTTTTTAGTACACTGTACCTTAAAGGGACATTAAACCCAAAATTTGTCTTTCATGATTCAGATAGAGGATACAGTTTTAAACAACATTCCAATTTACTTCTATTATCTGATTTGCTTTATTCTTTTGCTATCCTTTTTTTAAGAAATAGCAATGCACACAGATGAGCCAATCACACGAGGCATCTATGTGCAGCCACCAATCCCCAGCTACTTAGCCTATCTAGACATACTTTTCAGCAAAGGATATCAAGAGAATGAAACAAATGAGATAATAGAAGTTTATTAGAAAGTTGTTTATAATTGCATGCTCTTTCTAAATCATGAAAGAAAAAATATGGGGTTCATGTCCCTTTAAATTTACTGTTATTTTCTTATGCATAGTTTTTGAGTATTTTGATAAAAGCTTGTCACCAAGAAAAAATTGTTAGATCTGTAAGACGGAAATGTTGTTTTATGTTTTCGGTAAAATACTATTTTTGGTTATCTTTTTGTTACGACTTTTGGTGCACTTTACCAATGCAATATTTTTCCTGAGTATTTTTGTGTGAATAATTCAATTATTTGTTTTGTATTTTTTTTTTAAATTTATAATTGTAATGTATGATCTCCTTCCCATATGAAAATGCAGTATATACCCCTTAGCAAGACACCCTGTTTTCAGGGTAAAAGTGGCTTTATATAATTACCCTATGGAAATGGGACTAGTGAGCATCCTTATAGAACCTCGCCAGCCCAGTGAGCTTTTTAGAATCGAGCCCTTGGTCTTCCATGGGGTCAAAATCCCCTCTCCAATATTCATTGCTCCAGGGCTGCCTTTATTGTCCCTCATTCCTATTTTACCTTTGTTACACAACTTTTAAACTGTGTAAAAAAAGCTGCAAAGATGTAACTCTTCTTTCTATTGTGCAAGCTAATCCAAAGTGTTATGTACAGCTGTCAAAAGCCATCAATGTCACGGATCTGTGAAAGAGCACAACAATATGTGCATTCCAAGATGGTGGTGCACAACGGCTTTAATGAGAGCTGCACACAGTGGTAGTTCTAGATTTTAATATTTGGGGCACTAATGGCGGTGACAAAGGAGGTAAAGACGCATCACACATAATATATGGAGTCCTTTGCCGATCATTTGGGGCGCTTCACATGCTTTTGGAGGTATATAGCACCCCCATAGAACCGCCACTGGAGGCAGGTACAGGAGGAAAAACAGTAACATGTTCACCACGAGTAATAACTATGGAGTTGATTATCTAAAGGTCTCTGGGCTTGTGAGATTCTCTAAAAATGCTTGCCAGTCCTTCTATTTCCCTGGTGGAATTATATAAAGCCACTTTTTGCCCTGAAAACAGGGTGTCTCTCTAAGGGGCGTTTACTGCATTTTCATATGGGAAAGAAATGCATACATTACAAAAGTGCACAATTAAATTCATAATTTAAAAATCATACAAAATGAATAGTTCAACCATTCACACAAAAATACACAGGGAAAATTTGTATTTTTAATGTGCATCAAAAATCGTAATAAATTTGTTCATCAAAAAACTTTACATTTGTATGTAAATTAAATAGAAATACATTACATTAGATGGGCACAGCATAAATTGTAATTTGAGTACACTGGATGTGCAAAAAAAACCCACATAAAAATGTATACTTCGAAGTACAAAATACAAAGCGTAATAGTTTTTTCGTAAAATGGGCAAAACATGGGCATATATGAAATTTTCTCTCAAATCCCAGTGTAATTCTCTAAACATTTCTGCCCTACAGTTCTCACTATGTTTCTTTTTTCTTGCAAATGAAAGGGTGGCGAGGTTGTGACAAAATACTTTATACCCTAATAGAAAAATACATTCGTACGAAAAAGGTGATTTGTAAGATGCTGTATGCAGAAAGTAGCATGATGTGATTTATGTTGGCTGCAGGATTTAATATTCAAAGCGCCCACCCTGTTCACGGCTAACTTTGCCCTACACAGCGAAGTTTCCCTTTCCAGCGAGCTCCATTCTTTTCAATAGGAGACATCTCGCCACTCGCAGGGACCTCCCCTTTTGTAAGATAATTTCACCTAGGCAGCCCCTGCGAGGGTCGACGTGAAAAACCACGTCTCATCTGGCGAGGTTTAGATAATCGGCCCCTATGCTTCTGTAGTTGTATCCAGAAATGTAACAGACCTCCCAACTGTCCCAATTAATGCGGGACAGTTCTGGTTTCTGAGCTCTGTCCCAATGAGGGATGTCCCTTAACCACCTCTCATGGACTTCCTGGACACTCCCATTAACTGCCCAGACGTGTCACCAATGCCACCAATTATCATGAGCCGACCCCTCCTGATAGAGCACTGCCTACAACCTCATGAGTCTTAGATAGCCAGCCACGCATGTTGGGAAGTGTTGTTTAATGTCTCTTTAATGCTTTTAAAACATAAAGTTTGTGATAATTCAGGATACAATGAAATTAGGTAAAATGTTCCTTTATTCAAAACCATTAAAAACAGCAGACTCAGTAAAACAAGGGATAACCATGGCAGAAAGTTTGACCGGTTTCGGTCCTTAGACTGTAATCATTAGCTCTTAAAACCATGTTTTTTACGCAGATATTTTGCAATGTAGTAAATTATTTTTTATATATACAAAAAGAATTGGCTTTCTGTGACTTCCGTATCCCTTTACATATAAAACCAATATACATGGTTCTATATGTTCCTATAATTCTCTTATTAAACATTTCATACTGAAGAAAGACCTTTATATATAGTAGAGACATTTATCTGTAAGCAGGGGTGCCATTTCTTCTGATGCTTGACTGCTGCGCTCAGTGCTAGATCTGCATTTTCCAAAGGTTAAAGACTTGATCAAAAATTGAATGAAGCTTTTAATAGTAAAGAATAAAATCTGATCTTGATTCTAGAGCTAATTACTTGTTCCACTTGACAATGTTGGTTTCTGCAAACTTTTGAGTATTGTCAGAAGGATATAAATGATTCTGAAATTAGAAATCTAAGAAAAGTTTAATAGAATACAATAATAAAACTTTTATAGAGAACTTACATTTGTCAATTTTTAGTCAATGACTTTTACAAATTCATCAGGTTTTTATACTGGCTAAATCCAAACTTGGATATGTCTTATTGGATAATTAGTACTGTAGTTGCAAACTGATATTTAACTCCTCACTTGCAAGATTATTATTTTTTTTGTGTAATATAATCTTGAAGATTTTTATCTAAAAAATATGTATTTTATTTATGTTTGTGTATAACATTAGTACCTAACGAGAACTTAGAATGAGGTAATTTGCTGCTTTATTATGAAAGGGATTTTTCTTTTTTTCCCGATAACAAGCTGTGACTGGAACTGTGAGGTGTCAACAATAAATATAATATTAGGAAACTAATATGCAGTTGTACAGTTGGGGTAGACACTAGAAATGCTCTCATGAGATTTTTAGTTACTAGGTTGCCGACTGTAATTTAAACATTAATATCAATTTAATTATAAATATCCAAAGAGAGAAAAAATAACAAACTGTTGAATTTACTCCCAGGAGAACTTGTGTGAAATTGTACCTTTGAGTAACTTACTTGTGAATACATCAGATGGCACAATACAGAAAATGCTATCTATAAACATAACTATGTTCCAATCTGGTCTTTCATCAATGGGAATAATGTGGCTACAGTTTTAAATATATTATCCAGCATCCAAAAACAATTTAGGAAAGCACAGGGGATATCTGAAATGCAAATTTTTCCATCATGGATTTAATAAAAATGCTTTATAAATTTATAAAACAAAATTCTTTTTTCATGAGAGTTACCTGAATTCTTCATCAACAATTAGTCTGTATATCTGGGTATCTTTTTAAAATCTTATTAAACCAAATTAGTCACTCATCAGTATTGATTACATCAATACATTCAGCAAGAATCTTTGCAATTTCATTTGCATCTACATTGATTTGAAGTCCATGAAATGTAATGTTGAATGCGCAAATGTATTGTTGCCTTGTGACAAATGTTTGTTTGGCTGTTGTTGGTGAAGAAAATTATTGAAAAACTTTGTTGTTGTTATATTTGATGCATTTTTAAAATACGCATTTGTATAGGTTTGTTAAAATGAATGTAAGTTAATAGCATAGACTGATAAGATCTCGAACAGACTAATTAATAGTTATTGATATTTCTGTCTGCGTTAAAAAACAAAAAAAAACAACAAGTTAGTTAATTCTGCATAGTTGAAGCTAGGTTTCAAGCTTTTCTCATTTATTCCTTTCCGGCCTGTGCATCTGTATAAGTATTGCATAGAAAGCTGCTATATTGTTTTGAATGCGATTATACAGTTTCTGCTATCAAGAAAGCTGCAAGCATTGGGTGTCCGCTAACATTTTTACAGTCTGGAGTAAAAAAATAAAATACCTTGAACTTGATACTATCAGTTGCAGTGCGCATCAGAAGAGAGTTGTCTGTTGCATTTCACTTTACAAATGTGGGCTCATTGTCGTCAAAATAGAGATTCATTTGGTACTTGTGCCTTTTTTACCTTCACACCATGACTACAAAAAAAAAATAATAAAAATAATCAAAATGTGAAACAAACAAAAATATTTGAATGCTTTGCATCTAAACAAGATTTTTTTTTTCAGTGTACAAAGGTATATCATAAATGTGAACAAAGCATTTGCACATTGATCTGGTTAAAAATACATAATTTTCTTTCCTATGACATGGGGAGTCCACAATGTCATTCCAATTACTAGTGGGATATTCAACTCCTGGCCAGAAGGAGGAGGCAAAGAGCACCCCAGCAAAAGCTGTTAAGTGTAACTGCCTTACCCATAACCGCTAGTAATTCTCTTTGCTTCTGTCAATGGAGGTTGTGTAAAATTGATGTCTGAAGATTGTAATACTTTCTCTTGTAAGGTGTATCCAGTCCACGGGTTCATCCATTACTTGTGGGATATTCTCCTTCCCAACAGGAAGTTGCAAGAGGACACCCACATCAGAGCTGTCTATATAGCTCCTCCCCTAACTGCCACCCCAGTCATTCTCTTGCAACTCTCGACAAGATAGGAAGTATAAGAGATATGTGGTGACTTAGTGTAGTTTTAACCTTCAATCAAGACTTTGTTATTTTTAAACGGTACCGGCGTCGTACTGTTTTACTCCCAGGCAGAAATTAGAAGAAGAATCTGCCTGGAGGTTGATGATCTTAGCGGTTTGTAACTAAGGTCCATTGCTGTTCTCACGCATAACTGAAGAGTATGGGAAAGACTTCAGTTGGGGGAACGGTTTGCAGATTACCTGCTTTGAGGTATGTTCAGTATATTTATTTCTGGAGAGATGATAAGATCTAGAAAATGCTGACAGAGCCTTGTATAATTGAGGTAAGCCTGATGCAGTGATTTAACAATGACTGGGATCATGCTTACACAAAAGGGTAATATTCATGTTAATACTCATATTTCTTAGTGACAAAACGTTTGCATGTTATATAGAAAGAACGTTTTTTCTCTGAGGGTGATAAATCGTTTTTTGGGGCCTAGTTTCCACATGGCTAGTCAGATACTCCTAGGAGTATTTTCTTAAGGCCCTCTGACATCGAGTGCATGGTGGGAGGGGCCTATTTTCGCGCTGTAGATGCGCAGTTCTTATGCAGACTGAGACATACAGCTTCCCTTAAGGAGTCCTTTGGCATCTGAGGACCACTATAGAGGGCTTATTTCTTTCCTAAATCGTATTTGAGGGCAGGTGGGAGCCACAGCAGAGCTGTGGCAAGGTGTTTAACTGTTTATTAACGTTTTTTAACGTTTTTCAAATCCGGTTTGGGGCCTAAAGGGTTAATCATCCATTTGCAAGTGGGTGCAATGCTGCTTTAGTCCCTTATACACACTGTAAACATTTTGAAGAGTTTACTACTTTTTAACACTGTTTTGCAGTTTATGTGATAGTTTTTTTCTCTTAAAGGCACAGTACCGTTTTTGTTTAATTGCTGTTTCACATTTATTAAAGTGTTTTCCAAGCTTGCTGGTCTCATTACTAGTCTGTTAAACATGTCTGACATAGAGGAAACTCCTTGTTCAATATGTTTAGAAGCCATTGTGGAACCCCCTCTTAGAATGTGTACCAAATGTACTGAAATTTCTATAAATTATAAAGACCATATTATGGCATTTAAAGAATTATCACCAGAGGTTTCTCAGACTAACAAAAGGGAGGTTATGCCATCTAGCTCTCCCCACGTGTCAGAACCTATAACTCCCGCTCAAGTGACGCCAAGTACATCTAGCGCTTCCAATGCGTTTACCTTACAAGACATGGTGGCAGTTATGACAAATACCCTCACAGAGGTATTGTCCAAAATGTCAGGGTTACAAGGAAAGCGAGACAGCTCTGGGGCTAGAACAAATACAGAGCTTTCTGACGCTTTAGTAGCTATGTCCGATATACCCTCACAATGCTCCGAAGCCGTGGCAAGGGAGTTTCTATCTGAGGGTGAGATTTCAGACTCAGGGAAGACGTTACTTCAGTCCGATTCTGAAATGACAGCCTTTAAATTTAAGCTTGAACACCTCCGCTTATTGCTCAGGGAGGTTTTAGCGACTCTGGATGACTGTGACCCCATTGTAGTTCCAGAGAAATTGTGTAAAATGGACAAATACTTTGCAGTGCCTGTTTACACTGATGTCTTTCCAGTCCCTAAGAGGTTCTCGGAAATTATTACTAAGGAATAGGATAGACCAGGTGTTCCGTTCTCTCCCCCTCCTGCTTTTAAAAATATGTTTCCCATAAATGTCTATATACGGGACTCGTGGCAGACAGTTCCTAAGGTGGAGGGTGCTGTTTCTACCAGTTGTGCTTTCTTAGATCCTATGGATAAAAAATTGGAGGGTCTCCTTAAGAAAATTTTTATCCATCAAGGTTTTATTCTCCAGCCTCTTGCATGCATTGCCCCAGTTACTGCTGCAGCGGCTTTTTGGTTCGAGTCTCTTGAGGAGGCTCTACAGGTGGAGACCCCGTTAGATGATATTTTAGACTGGATTAAAGCTCTTAAGTTAGCTAATTCCTTTATTTCTGACGCCATTTTTCATCTAACCAAACTAACGACTAAGAATTCAGGTTTTGCCATTCTGGCGCGCAGGGCGCTATGGCTTAAGTCCTGGTCAGCAGACGTTACTTCAAAGTCTAAGCTTCTTAACATCCCCTTCAAAGGACAGACCCTATTCGGGTCGGGCCTGAAGGAGATCATTTCTGATATTACTGGAGGAAAAGGTCACACCCTTCCTCAGGATAGGTCCAATAAATTAAGGACCAAACAGAATAATTTTCGTTCATTTTGAAACTTCAAGAGTGGCGCAGCTTCAGCTTCCTCTAATGCAAAACAAGAGGGAAATATCGCCCAGTCCAAACCAGTCTGGAGACCGAAGCAGGCCAAAAAATCTGCTGCCGCCTCTAAGACAGCATGAAGGAATAGCCCCCGATCCGGGACCGGATCTAGTAGGGGGCAGACTTTCTCTCTTCGCCCAGGCTTGGGCAAGAGACGTCCAGGATCCCTGGGCATTAGAGATTGTTTCCCAGGGATGTCTTCTGGACTTCAAAGCTTCATCTCCAAAGGGGAGATTTCATCTCTCACAATTATCTATAAACCAGATAAAGAGAGAGGCATTCTGACGTTGTGTTCAAGACCTACTGGTTATGGGAGTGATCCACCCAGTTCCAAGGGAGGAACAGGGGCAGGGCTTCTATTCAAATCTGTTTATAGTTCCCAAAAAAGAGGGAACTTTCAGACCAATCTTGGATCTCAAGATCCTAAACAAATTTCTCAGGGTCCCATCCTTCAAGATGGAGACTATCCGAACCATCCTCCCTATGATCCAGGAGGGTCAATATATGACTACCGTGGACTTAAAGGATGCTTATCTCCACATTCCGATTCACAGAGATCATCATCAGTTCCTCAGGTTCGCCTTTCTAGACAGGCATTACCAGTTTGTGGCTCTTCCCTTCGGGTTAGCCACGGCACAAAGAATCTCAAAAAGGTTCTAGGGTCCCTACTGGCGGTTCTAAGGCCATGGGGCATAGCGGTGGCTCCTTACCTAGATGACATTCTGATACAGGCGTCGACTTTTCAAATCGCCAAGTCCCATACGGACATTGTTCTGGCCTTTCTGAGTTCTCACGGGTGGAAGGTGAATGAAGAAAAGAGTTCTCTCTCCCCTCTCACAAGAGTTTCCTTCCTAGGAACACTGATAGATTCAGTAGAAATGAAAAATTTTCTGACAGAGGTCAGGTTATCAAAGCTTCTAACTTCCTGCCGTGCTCTTCATTCCACTTCTCGGCCGTCAGTGGCTCAGTGTATGGAAGTAATCGGCCTAATGGTAGCGACAATGGACATAGTTCCGTTTGCCCGCCTACATCTCAGACCACTGCAACTTTGCATGCTCAATCAGTGGAATGGGGACTACACAGATTTGTCCCCTCTGCTAAATCTGGATCAAGAGACCAGGGATTCTCTTCTCTGGTGGTTATCTCGGGTCCATCTGTCCAGGGGAATGAGTTTCCGCAGGCCAGAATGGACTATAGTAACGACAGATGCCAGCCTTCTGGGCTGGGGCGCAGTCTGGAACTCCCTCAAGGCTCAGGGTTCGTGGACTCAGGAGGAAGCCCTCCTTTCGATAAACATTCTGGAACTGAGAACGATATTCAATGCTCTTCAGGCTTGGCCTCAACTAGCTGCGGTCAGGTTAATCAGATTTCAGTCGGCCAATATCATGACTGTAGCCTATATCAACCATCAGGGGGGAACAAGAAGCCCCCTAGCAATGTTGGAGGTTTCAAAGATAATTCTATGGGCAGAGGTTCACTCTTGCCATCTCTCAGCTATCCATATCCCAGGAGTAGAGAACTGGGAGGCGGATTTTCTAAGTCGGCAGACTTTTCATTAGGGGGAGTGGGAGCTCCATCCGGAGGTATTTGCCCAGCTGATTCAACTATGGGGCAAACCAGAACTGGATCTGATGGCGTCTCGTCAGAACGCCAAGCTTCCTTGTTACGGGTCCAGGTCAAGGGATCCCCAGGCAGCGCTGATAGATGCTCTAGCAGTGCCCTGGTCCTTCAGCCTGGCTTATGTGTTCCCACCATTTCCTCTCCTCCCTTGTCTGATTGCCAAGATCAAGCAGGAGAGAGCTTCAGTGATTTTGATAGCACCTGCGTGGCCACGTAGGACTTGGTATGCAGATCTGGTGGACATGTCATCCTTTCCACCATGGACTCTGCCGCTGAGGCAGGACCTTCTACTCCAAGGTCCATTCAAACATCCAAATCTAATTTCTCTGCGGCTGACTGTTTGGAGATTGAACGCTTGATTTTATCAAAACGTGGTTTCTCTGAGTCGGTCATTGATACCTTAATTCAGGCTCGAAAGCCTGTCACTAGGAAAATCTATCATAAGATATGGTGTAAATATCTTCATTGGTGTGAATCCAAGGGTTACTCATGGAGTAAAGTCAGGATTCCTAGGATATTATCCTTTCTCCAAAAAGGATTGGAGAAGGGATTGTCAGCTAGTTCCTTAAAGGGACAGATTTCTGCTTTGTCTATTCTTCTGCACAAGCGTCTGGCAGATGTTCCAGACGTTCAGGCGTTTTGTCAGGCTTTAGTTAGAATCAAGCCTGTGTTTATACCTGTTGCTCCGCCATGGAGTTTAAATTTAGTTCTTAAAGTTCTTCAAGGGGTTCCGTTTGAACCTCTGCATTCCATAGATATCAAGCTTTTATCTTGGAAAGTTCTGTTTTTGGTAGATATCTCTTCGGCTCGAAGAGTTTCAGAGTTATCTGCCTTACAGTGCGATTCCCCTTATCTGATCTACCATGCAGATAAGGTAGTTTTGCGTACCAAACCTGGGTTTCTTCCTAAGGTGGTATCTAATAAGAATATCAATCAGGAGATTGTTATTCCGTCACTGTGTCCTAATCCTTCTTCAAAGAAGAAACGTCTATTACACAATCTTGACGTGGTTCGTGCTTTAAACTTTTATTTACAAGCTACTAAGGATTTTCATCAAACATCTGCATTGTTTGTTGTCTACTCTGGACAGAGGAGAGGCCAAAAGGCTTCGGCATCTTCTCTTTCTTTTTGGCTGAGAAGCATAATCCGTTTAGCTTATGAGACTGCTGGCCAGCAGCCTCCTGAAAGAATTACAGCTCATTCCACTAGAGCGGTAGCTTCCACATGGGCTTTTAAAAAGGAGGCCTCTGTTGAACAGATTTGTAAGGCGGCGACTTGGTCTTCGCTTCATACTTTTTCTAAATTCTATAAATTTGATACTTTTGCTTCCTCGGAGTCTATTTTTGGGAGAAAGGTCTTGCAGGCAGTGGTGCCTTCTGTTTAAGTTCCTGCCTTGTCCCTCCCTTCATCTGTCCTAAAGCTTTGTTATTGGCATCCCACAAGTAATGGATGAACCCGTGGACTGGATACACCTTACAAAAGAAAACAAAATTTATGCTTACCTGATAAATTTCTTTCTCTTGTGGTGTATCCAGTCCACAGCCCGCCCTGTTACTTTAAGGCAGGTGTTTTTTATTTTTAAACTACAGTCACCACTGCACCCTATAGTTTCTCCTTTTTTCTTGCTTGTCTTTGGTCGAATGACTGGGGGTGGCAGTTAGGGGAGGAGCTATATAGACAGCTCTGCTGTGGGTGTCCTCTTGCAACTTCATGTTGGGAAGGAGAATATCCCACAAGTAATGGATGAACCCGTGGACTGGATACACCACAAGAGAGAGAATTTTATCAGGTAAGCATAAATTTTGTTTTTATGGGTACTTTTCCCTGCAAGCAAAGATTGGGGTCTAGCTGTGTCCACGTCAGTCTTTTGAGTAAAAGTAATAGTGCCTTTTAGCAGTTAGAAGTTGGGGAGGAAGTCTTTGCTTTACTTCTAACATTTTGCTACACCTTTGCAGAAAGCCAGAGTTGATTACTCTGTACTTTCTTTTACTACAGGTTCCTGACAGGCTGGAGCACTGGCCACACCTTAGTAGCTGCCATCTGCCCTGCAGCTGGATCCAAAGGTAAGTGCTTTATCCTTCTAGGTCTGGAGGACAACACTTTTGAGGTTAACCCTCAGGTGGATAATTATGGGACTATGCAGTTTATCCTTTTATAATTAAGGGTACTTTCAGAGGCAGCTTATTGACATCAGGGTCAATATTTTATAAGCAGACTTCTGGCACTCTTTATTTTAATATGAGCTTTTGAGAGACTTAAAGGTCAACACAAGTTAATTGGTGTTTTCCCTTATTGTACTTGGCAAGGGATTTTTGTTTTTGTGCTTAGACGTATTCAACTTTATTGTGACAGACTTGGATACGCAAGTAGTTGTAGGGGAGTTTTAACAGGAATAAGGGCCATCACTTTTGAACTTTCACACTCTTATTCTCTGTGGCGCAGTTATTTTCGGCCGCTCACGTGACCTCTACATTTCAGCTGTATCGGAGCGACATGAGCTTACAGGTGCCGACATTACTATCTCATTCGAACATCTCTACGAGGTCTTTTTCAACTTTGCTCAGGACGTAGGGGTCAGAGTAGACTGCAGTTTCAGCTCAGGAATCTTGACTGATGGTTTCTTTCCTCTTACTAGTGGGATATACTCTGGTTACGGTAGGAGCCTCAGACAATCGATTCTTTGTCTGAGGATTACTTGGAGGTTTTCTAAATGTATTTGTGTTGGGTTAGCCTCCAGATTAAATGTTATTCTTTTGGGGCTAAAAATCATAAGGAATTAATAAAAAAAAAAAAAATCTTTTTTTTTTTTTTTGCTCTTAATTTTTTTTCTAGTTAGTGGGAATTAATATGTTAACTATGGACTCTGAACAGGATCAATCATCTTCTATGGATAAATGTTTATTATGTTTAGAGGCTCAAATTGTTTACCTATGCAATTTTGTTTCTCATGTTTAGCTAAGACTAAAGTTACTCCCTTCTGAGCCAAGTGTCTCTCAGGATACTGCTGTGTGTGATATGCCTCAGCTTTCTCCTCAAATGTACCAATCTTTAATAGTTTCTCATTCTGTGCCTTCTGTTACTCCTCATCCTCCTGGGGGTGTTTATTTGCCAAGGATTTTGCTGCTAAAATAACTTCTGCAGTTTCTGCGGCCTTCCCTAATTCGGTTAAAGGGCCATAATACCCAAATGTTTAAACACTTGAAAGTGATGCAGCATAGCTGTAAAAAGTTGTCTAGAAAATATCACCTGAACATCTCTATGTAAAAAAGAAAGATATTTTACCTCAAAAGTTCCTCAGTAGCCACCTCCCATTGTAAAGGATTTCTAAGCAGCATTTTAGTGTGTCTGTCCTGGGACATCTGAAGGGATGAGCATCGTGCACTCTCATCTTATTTCACCAATCAGGTAAAGGAAGTTTACAATGAAATCTCATGAGAGTCAAGTCAAATCTCATGAGATCACAGTAAAAGTTCATGACCTCAGCACTGCTGATACTGATTGGCTGCTGTTCATTTCTTCATTTTTTTAATTTTTTTTACCTGCAGATGGGAGCAGTTGAGTATAACTTTTTACACAGAACTTACTCTGCTGAGCTGAGGAGATTGTGAGGTAAAATATCTTCCTTTTTTACATAGAGATGCTCAGGTGATATTTTCCTGTCAGTTTTTTACAGTTATACTGCATCAGTTTCAAGTGATTTAGCATATGAGTATTACGTCCCTTTAAGCATAAGAGGAAATCTAAGAATTTGTTTGCTAGTAAGGTTTCTGACTCTTCTAGTTCTGTATTGGTTAACCTTTCTCAAATGTCTGAAGAGGATACGTCAGTATCCAGGGGTTCCTTTTTCCTCATCCCCGTTTTTTAAAAAGAGGTCTCCTGTCGCTGACTCTATTCATGACTCATGGCACACTGTACCTAAAGTAGAAGGAGTTATTTCTACTCTTGCTAAAAAAACTAATATTCCTATAGAGGATATTACAGTGGCAACCTGCAGCAAGTATTGCCACGGTTGCGGGAGAAGCATCTTATTGGTGCGATGCCTTGTCTGATCTTATTAAGGTGAAACTACAGTAGAGGAGATCCAAGATAGGATCAAAGCTCTTAAACTGGACAATACCTTTATCTGTGATGCCAATATGCAGATAATTAGACTGGGAGATACAATGTCTAGCTTTACTGTGCTAGCCCGCAGAGCTTTGTGGTTAAAATCTTGGTTGGCTGATGTTTCTTCTAAGGCCAAGCTTTTGGCTTTACCTTTTAAGGGTAAGAGTCTGTTTGGACCTGGTCTGGCGGAAATCATTTCAGAGATTACGTGTGGAAAGGGATCTTTCCTACCTCAGGACAAGAAGAATAGACCTAGGGGTTGTCAATCTTCTAATTTTCATTCCTTTTGCAACTTTAAAGGACAGAAGTCCTCCTCTTCCAAACCAGATCAATCCAGGTTCACTTGGAAATCCAGTCAGCCCTGGAACAAGGGAAAACTAAACAAAAAGCCTTCCGCTTACTCTAAATCAGCATGAAGGGTCCACCACTGATCTAAGTTTGGATCAGGTGGGGGGCAGGCTTTCTCTTTTTCAACAGGCTTGGATACGCAACGTCCCAGATCCATGGGCTGTGGACAAAGTATCCCAGGGTTACAGAATAGGATTCAAGTCTTGCCCTCCAAGGGGCAGATTTCTCCTTTCAAGATTATCCTCAAATCAAGTAAAGAGGGAGGGCTTCTTAAACTGAATGAATGACCTATCTTCCCTGGGAGTTATTGTACGAGTTCCTCTAAAGGAACAAGTTCTAATATTCTATTCAAATCTATTTGTGGTTCCCAAAAAGGAGGGAACTTTTCGTCCCATCCTAGATCTAAAGTGTCTCAACAGGTTCCTCAGAGTTCCGTCCTTCAAGATGGAAACTATTCGTTCCATTCTTCCATTGGTACAAGGTTAGTTCATGACGACCATAGACGGGTATCTTCATGGTCCCATTCACAGGGGTCATCACCAGTTTCTGAGGTTTGCTTTTCTGAAAAAGCAGTTCCAGTTTGTTGCACTTCCGTTTGGTCTGGCCACGGCTCCCAGAATATTCATAAAGGTTCTGGGGGCACTATTGGCAGTACTCAGATCCCTGGGACTTGCTGTGGTGTCTTTTATCTAAACGACATCTTGATTCAGGCGTCATCTTTTCATCTAGCAAAATCTCATTCAGAGATGTTGTTGTCTTTTATACGTTCCCAAGGGTGATAGGTGAATCAAGGAAAGATTTCTCAAGTTCCAGCTACAAGGGTATGCTTCCTAGGGACAATAATAGATTCCCTGTCCATGAAGATTTTCCTGACGGAGGTCAGAAAATCCAAACTTCTTGCCTTTCTCTCCAGTCTGCCTTTTGTCCATCAGTGGCTCAATGCATGGAGGTGATTGGTCTGATAGTGGCCTCCATGGACATCATTCCTTTTGCTTGGTTCCATCTTCGACCACTGCAACTTTGTATGCTCCGTCAATGGAACGGAGACCATTCAGATTTATCACAAAGGATAAATCTGGACCCTCTAACAAGAGACTCTCTCTTGTGGTGGGTGTCACAGGAACATTTGTCTTGGGGCACTTGCTTTCTGAGACCTTCCTGGGAGATTGTGACTGCGAATGCCAGCCTGTCAGGCTGGGGAGCTGTCTGGGGTCCTTGGAAGGTTCAGGACCTGTGGTCTCGGGAAGAGTCCTCTCTTCCCATAAACATCTTGTAGTTGAGAGCTATCTTCAATGCCCTATAAGCATGGCCTCAACTGTCTTTAGTCCGGTTTATCAGAATCCAGTTGGACAACATCACCTCAGTGGCTTACATCAACCACCAGGGAGGGACTTGGAGTTCCTTAGCCATGAAAGAGGTGACTCGCATTCTGCAGTGGGCAATTGTCTTCTATCTGCCATCCACATTCCAGGAGTGGACAACTGGGAGGCTGATTTTATGAGCAGACAGACCTTTCATCCCGGAAAGTGGGCTCTCCATCCGGAAGTGTTCTCTCAGATAACCCTCAAGTGGGGGGTTCCAGAGTTGGATCTGATGGCGTCCTGCCAAGGTTCCAAAGTAGGGTTCATTGTCAAGAAATCCTCAGGCTGTTCTGATAGTTGCTCTAGAAGTTTCTTGGAGGTTTTCTCTGGCAGGGGTTCTCCTGGAGCCAGGTGAGGATTCCCTGGATTTTGTCTTTTTTTCTTCAGGATGGCCTGGAGAAGGGTTTATTGGTCAGTACCCTAAAGGGTCAGATTTCTGCATTATCTATCCTTTTGCAAAAACGTCTGGCAGATGTACAGACCCTGGTTAGAATCAGGCCTGTGTTTAAACCTGTGGCTCCCCCGTGGAGCCTTAATTTAATTCTTAAGGTTTTGCAGCAGGCTCCGTTTGAGCTGATGCTGAAAAGGCGGCCTTCGTACTAAATTGGGTTTTCTCCCTAAGGTGGTGTTGAATTAGAAAAAAACAGTATTAGGTGTGCTCTAGGAAAAGATATCAAACACCTCCCTAAAAGACAATATCCCTACAAAATTGTCTAGAAACAGGCAATATAAAGTTAAAAAAACTATATATACAGAGGGCGACCGTAGGCCAAAGATATCACACCACTATATATTATAACCGATATTTATTTATAAAATTAAAAATAAAAAGGAGGTTATCATAAAAAATATGTTAAGGGACGTCTCCCTGTAGCAAACATTAAAATCAATATTCTCAATTGTTAAAATATATATGTGACATTCATATTCAATATGATCAATAAGATTATAATCTATGAAAGTTCAATAATGAGACGTCCCTTAACATATTTTTTATGATAACCTCCTTTTTATTTTTAATTTTATAAATAAATATCTATTATAATATATAGTGGTGATATCTTTTGCCTACGGGCGCCCTCTCTATATATAGTTTTTTAACGTTATAGTGGTGTTGAATTAATCAGGAAACTGTTGTTCCTTCTTTTTGTCCTAATCCTTCTCAAAAGAAACGTATTTTGCATAACTTGAATGTTGTGCGGGCTCTAAAATTTTACTTACAAGCTACTAAAGATTTTCAACTATCTTCTGCCCTGTTTGTTGTTCTCTACTTCTCTGTCTCTCTGATTGAGAAGTTTGATTCATTTTGCTTATGAGACTGCTGGTCAGCAGCCTCCTGAGAGAATTACGGCTCATTCCACCAGGGCTGTCTCCTCTTCTTGGGCTTTCAAACAGATTTGCAAGGCAGCAACATGCACATGGTCCTCTCTGCATACTTTATCCAAATTCTAAAAATTTGATACTTTTGCCTCGGCCGAGGCTTCCTTTTGGAGAAAGGTTCTTCAAGCGGTGGTGCCTTCTGTGTGGGTCCTCCTACATTGTTCTCCCTCCCTGTTCATTCCGTGTCCTCTAGCTTGGGTATTGGTTCCCACTAGTAATTGGAATGACGTTGTGGACTCTCCATGTCATAGGAAAGAAAACAAAATTTATGCTTAACTGATAAATTTATTTATTTCCGGAGATGGAAAGTCCATGACCCCTGCCCTCTTTTTAATAATAATTCTGCAGTTTTTTTGAGTAAACCTCAGGCACCTTTTCACCTTTTGTGTTTCTTCCTTTTCCATTTCTTTTGACTGAATGACTGGGGGTTATGGGTAAGGCAGTTACACTTAACAGCTTTTGCTGGGGTGCTCTTTGCCTCCTCCTGCTGGCCAGGAGTTTAATATCCCACTAGTAATTGGAATGATGTTGTGGACTCTATGTCCGGAAAGAAAGACATTTATCAGGTAAGCATACATTTTGTTTTCACTTTGTTGAAAAGTATACCTAGGTAGGCTCAGGAGCTGCTAATAGGTGGCTGCAAATATTTGCCTCTTGTCATTGCCTTCCAGCTAGCTCCTAGTAGTGCATTACTGCTCCTTCAACAAAGGATACCAATAGAATTAAGCAAATTAGATATTAGAAGTACATTGGAAAGTCGTTTAAAAAGATTAGGTTTTATGTCCCTTTAAGAAAAGCCAACTTGGTGGAATATGTTCTTTCTCTAACTTGTTTCACTGCTTTTCAAAGAGGTGTTCACATTCATCACTTTTGTATTGGCCCTGGATCAGCTGTGGACATGCTCATGATAAATTATCAAGTGTAATATGCTCAAGTATAAATTGGAGGAAGGATGTTCTTTCTATAAATAAGAAAGATATTTTTTTTATTACTGAGATTCTGAGATCAGCATGTGTGCTTTACCACAGTTCCATTAAAGGCACATAAACCCAAAATGTTTCTTTCATGATTCAGATAGAGAATACAGTTTTAAACAACACTCCAATTTACTTCTATTATTTAATTTTCTTCATTCTTCAGATATCCTTTGTTGAAGAAATAGCAATGTACATGGGTGAGCCAATCACATTAGGTAGCTGTGTGCAGCCACCAATCAGCAGCTACTGAGCCTATTTAGATATGCTGCTCAACAAAGTATATCAAGAGAATAAAGCAAAATAGATAACTCATGAAATAAAAAATGTGGGTTTCATGTCCCTTTAAGAATGGATACGCTCCACAATTGCCCTTTCCATAAATAAAATTTCTCTATTTAAAATATGTTTTACCTGATTCAATATTTTCTGACACCCAAAAATAGCATCTAGTATAGTATATTTCCAACTTTTAGCAGTTTGCAGCAATTTACCTAAAGTAAGATTTCTCCCTCTCTCCCTTTTTTTATTTTAATTTTTTTATTAAGTGAAGCACTTGATGGTTTGAACATTCTAAATAGATGTTTTGACAGTTGATTGATATTTACTGGACAGTGTATCCATGACAACCATCTGCACCAATTACTGCATTTCATATAACATTTTTATTTATTAAATAATTATGTATCCCAAAGCTGACTATAGCATCAATCCTGTCAATACTATTATTTTAGCTATTCCACTAGCAGATGAATTAATCTCTGTAATGTCATATAAAACTCTTCTAAAAACACATTAAACACTTTTTTTTTTCTCCTGACAAAGCTGATCCATTTTTAATACATTTATACAAGTTTTACATTTTGGATATTGCTCTACCCTTCTCTTCCCAAGAATGTCACATCTTGAACACTTAACTCCACATCATAGATAATTCATTTCTGTCATCTTCGTCAACAAGTGGCTACCGATTCTGTACTGTAACTAAAGATTTGGGGAGAAAAAATAGATTTGTGACATCAGATTTAGATGGGAGGACATCTTGACATTTAAATCCAATTACTATTTTTTTTTTTCCTTTTTGATGAGAATATTTCAGTGACTGGGACGTTTAACAGATGCATATCAAATTTCTCCTGCTTCCTAAATGTTTTAGAGACTTTTTTTTTGTATTTTGCATTTCATTTATTTAGTTCTTTTTATATAAGGGAATAAAGAACTGAGCCACAGGTATTTTTTACTAGGCACCAAAAGGGACATATAAAATTCAGTTTGAAAGGGCTCTAGAAACGTGACGCTTCTTCAGAGCTGAAATCATTAATTGGGAAAAGGGAATAGGCAAAGACAGAGCTATGCTCTTAGTAATAAATTAAAGTGTCAATCATTCAGAGCACCCATAATATCAGGTTTCCCCCTCCATTTCCAAATTGCAGGCTGCCTTTCATTTATCAGCTTGCTGTATGTGAAGCAGAATTAATTAAACTCATTCAAGTATCACAGCAAAGCCTCATTTCTTTCTGTGCCAACGAATAATTGACTCCAAATGAATTGGAAAGAGGGGTAAGTAATTGTTGAAAAGTTGTTATTATTCTGATGTAAATATTAGTACTGCTCTGACAGTCAGATAGATTTAAGGCTGACACACAGTGGAACGTAAGTCATTATGTGGTTTGTACCGTTGACAGCTAGAACAGTGTGCTTCCTAATTGGAAATTTAAGCAGCATTACTTACTTTTTAATGTGAGGTTGGCAGTTATTACTGCATTTTCCATTCAATATTGACATATGCTGGTACACTGTTTTTCCCTTTTGTTGTTAGAAAACATTCATTTGGCATCAGGTTAATATCTCGCCACTTGAAAAGAGCTCTGATTAGGTCAAAATGTCAAAACCGCACAAAGAACTTGTTGAAATAAAGTTTGTTGACAGGTTTCAAGAAATCGTTTTAATTCATAATGGTACTAAGAAGATTGACTCATTGCGCACACCTGATCTTGATGAATTTATTGCTCACTGGCTGATAAAAACAACTTCCTCCTAAAAATGGTTGTGTTATTTATGTTTGCTTTTGGTTTTTCAAAAACTGTAATGCTTTTTATAATAGCTTATAAAAAGGAGATAAATTCTATGTTGCTTTAACTGATGAGCTATTTCTACCCATGTCCTGAGCTATTTTGGTATTTTTAGATGGTGTTCACATTTAAGCCCCAATATTGGTCATTCTTCAGTGAGAAATACATATTTTATTGGTCTAGGGAAAGAAGAATCACTTTGCTGCTGGCCTCATGGAGAAATGGTCACTATGTGAACGGATCTTGGTGTTCTGTGCTAGCTGTTCATTGCCTTTTTTTTGCTTTCATATTTAACTTTTGCAAGGAAAGCAGAAGTAATTATAATTCTGCTAATGATGTTCCTTTCTTGAGATTTCAAAGGAGCAAGATCTGGGTTTTCCCATACTGAACTTGCTAAGTTAAGGTCTGGACTAGATAGCTAACAAGTTTGGCTTTGAACTCTTGAAGACTGAGTGCCATCGTTGCTGGTGATTTCTACTATGCTTTAATACAACTATTAGTGATTTAAAGGGATAGTAACGTCAAAATTAATTATTCCAACAGTGTGCGCAATTTTATAAATGTACTGTTATAAAATGTTCTTTGTTTTCTTGGTGTCCATTATTGAGAATTACACCAAGATCAGCTGAAAAGAGCACTGTGTCTTTAGCAGTCTATGGCAGCAGTTTTAGCTTTCAACTAAGAGTACCAAGAGAACAAAGCAAATTTGATGATAAACGTAAATTGGAAAGTTGTTTAAAATTACATGCCCTATCTGAATCATTAAATTTTAATTTGGACTTTATTGTCCCTTTAAAGGAATATAAAGGTCAAAAATGAAATGTGCATAGGTGCAATATACTCCAAAAATGCTTCTAGTAAAAGTTATTGCTGTTTTTCTGCAGCATACGCACATATGGCTAAGATAAAACTGTTGTTATCCTTACTTTAAAATAAAGAAGAGCTGATGTATTTTTCAGAGCTGTGAATATTCCTAAGTATATCTTTCATCAATACGAGTTTACCATAGTCACTAACATTGCTTTCAGAGTATCTACACCAAACTGAGTTTTGTCACTGGTCCATATGCTATTCAAGAGGGAAAATGCCCTGTTACTGGTGGCATTGGTTCCAGTTACCATTGGTTATCATCCGCCTTTGTTTGCTAGTGCTGGAGCTGTAAGTGGTCTAGCCCCAAACACATATTATCTGCTATTGTATGCCAGTCCATGCTGTAGCTGTAAATGCTCCAGCCACAAACACACATGAACTGCCTCTGTATACTGTAAGTGCTTCATATCCAAACACACCTATTTAACTTAAAGGATACACATACTTAGTTTATCTCTCTTATTTGTGTTTATGGTTTTGCACACAGATTGCCATAATTTCTGCTCTGCATGGGGTTAAAATTTAAATATGTAGGACGCAGTCAAAATGACATGGAATATGCAATCAGAATTTTGAGAAGCTACATACACATCTTTGTTATATACGTAAATTTGTTTTCTGACTCATAAACTGTAAAAATAGTTGCCAGGAACTCAATATTATGAACTGTGGCTGTGGAATTTGTAAAACCCTGCTATACGCCAGTTTTGCACACACTGTATCTGGCACATATGGTTCATGAAAAGAAAAGATTCCCTGACAGGAAGATCAGGGAGGGCGAGGGTTACTGGACACACATCCAAAATCCCCCTTATAGTAATATATACATATAGGGGGGCAGTGCCTAGTGCTAAATATATGGATTTGAAAGAAGGGTAGATAAACAAAAAGAAAGCACTATAGTGGCACACTTATATATATATATATATCAGTGAGGGGATGGGAAAACCGGAGTGATTAATTAATTAAAACTTAACTTTTACTAAATTGAATTAATATAAAAAGTGACTATGCACTCGTGTTAAAAAGCAAAAAAATAAAAACTCAAATAAATGGACTGCTCCCTGTATGTATAAGAACAGAAGGCCTTAGGCTCTCCGAACGGTTGGAGGTGGAAACAGAATTTATACTAGTAAGGCAAACCTCAATAGGTTGAGCAAATGTGCAACTATAAACGGAACATTACCTTTAATTCCTTCACCTATTATGAGCACGTGCTGCCTACTACATGGGGTAAAAATCGTCCATATGTATGGGTACTTTTATGGAACAGGGGAGGATGTGTCAAGTAACACGTGTGGGTTCATGTATAGCAGCAGCCAATAGTCATTGATCACCCCTATGAAGCTCTCCAGAGCTCTCCTAAATACATCTACTAAATACCCTTTTTTAACACCTATGAAGCAGTTAAAGACATTGTAAAACATGTAGTCTAAGTTGCACTAATGGTACATCCGATTCTGCTCTATATGAGGATATGACCAGTGATTATAGCACACACAGCATACACGTGTATTTCCAAATTACTCTCTAGCTATATCCTCATGAGTAGCAGCATGAACTTGGGTATCCAAATTGGGGGGGGGGGGGGGGGGCATCCCTTGGAATTTAGCCCTTTTGCATTTGATTCACTTTTTTGATGCCAATAAAACATTTTTTAAATGATGTGCAGCTCTTTTGTATATTAAGTTACTCTCTCCTGCTTTACACCTTACCACTAATATAATTGTTCTTTAGGCATTTTATTTTTTTAATTGTTGCTCCTCCCAAAATAATTTTACAGACCCCAAAAGGTATGAATGAACAGCTTAGACTAAATTTAAAAAATTCTCTTACAAAATATAGAAATTGTATTTTTAAACTCGGATATTCCTATAAACTATGAACAAAATGGAGGAGCATTGATCTGTCTATTAAAACTGCTGGTTTTATGCATTATCTTCTGTGTATAAGAGCAAAACTTTGTTTTTAAACATTTTCTTCCATGTCCCTGATTATCTTTCATAAAACTTACATTTTTTGAAACATTGTAACCTTTCTTAGCTGGTCATAACTATTTATTACCTGTTCTTTTCCCTATCGAGCTAGTTGAGTTACCTACGTCTGGTAGAATGACACAATATATAAGGGAATATTTACATACTAATATGTGGCATTAATTGTATTATATTATAAATAAAAAGTTTCTATTAGTTATTTAAAAAATTTAAAAAAAAGAAAAAAAAGAAATTACATCTTAAATTACATGTTAAAGGGCCAGTAAAATTAAACTTTCATGATTCAGAGAGGACATGCTTTTTTAAACAACTTTCCAATTTACTTTTAGCATCAAATTTGCTTTGTTCACTTGGTATTCTTTGTTGAAAGCTAAACCTAGGTAGGTTCCATCTAATGTCTAAGCCCTTGAAGGCCGTCTCTTTTCTCACTGCATTTAGACAGTTTTTCACAGCTAGACAACACTAGTTCATGTGTGCCAAACAGATAACAGTGTGCTTACTCCTGTGGAGTTAGCTCTGATTGGCTATAATGCAAGTCTGTCAAAAGAACTGAGATAAGGGGGCTGGCTGCAGAGACTTAGATAGAAGGTAATCACAGAGGTAAAAAAGTATATTAAAATAACCTGGGGGTCGATCCGATATAAAGCGTCGCCCGCAAAAGCCGGCGACGCCAATATTTGCGCGGATTTGGTATCACATATACGGCGTAACCTAGAAGTTACGCGCGTATATTTCTGCCGTCGCCCGCAGTTTTTTGGGCCATAGGCAGGTATACCAAACCCGCGCAGTTTGGTATCCAATATGCAGCGTAAGGACTTACGTGGCGAAAATGGAGAAAACTTACTCCATTTTCACCTCGCCACAAAAAGCAGCCGTAAGAAGCCTTACGCTGACTATTGGAGCCCCGTAACTCCCTAAACTAACTAGAAAATAAACCTAACACCTAACGCATGCGCAATGTCTATCTCCCTGTCAACCGCGATCTGCTAAAATAAACCTAACACCTAACGCATGCGCAATGTCTATCTACCTGTCAACCGCGATCCCCCCCCCCCCCCCCCGAAATCCCTAATAAAGTTATTACCCCCTAAACCGCCGCTCCCGGACCCCGCCGCCATCTACATAAACTAACCCCCTACTGTGAGCCTCTAAAACCGCCGCCATCTACCTTATCTATCCCCTAATCTGACCCCTTACACCGCCGCCACCTATATAAAAATGATTAACCCCTAATATAAGCCCCTTACACCGCCGCCATCTCTATTAAAATGATTAACCCCTAATTTAATCTACCTACCCCGCCGCCAGCTATATTATCTATATTAACCCTAAGTATATTATAGTTAATATAGGTATTACATTATATATATTAACTATATTAACCCTAATTATATTAGGGTTAATATAGTTACTATAGTATTTATATTAACTATATTAACTCTATCTAACCCTAACACCCCTAACTATATTTATATTAAATTAATCTAATTAATTTATAAACTAAAATATTCCTATTTAAATCTAAATACTTACCTATAAAATAAACCCTAAGATAGCTACAATATAATTAATAATTACATTGTAGCTATGTTAGGGTTAATATTTATTTTACAGGTAAATTGTTAATTATTTTAACTAGGTATAATAGATATTAAATAGTTATTAACTATTTAATATCTACCTAGTTAAAATAATTACCCAATTACCTGTAAAATAAATCCTAACCTAAGTTACAAATACACCTACACTATCAATAAATTTAATAAACTACTAACATCTATCTAAAAATACAATTAAATTAACTAAACTAAATTACAAAAAAAAACCAAACACTAAATTACAAAAAATAAAAAAAAGATTACAAGATATTTAAGCTAATTTACACCTATTCTAAGCCCCCTAATAAAATAATAAACCCCCAAAATAAAAAAAATTCCCTGCCCTATTCTAAATTCAACAAATTTCAAAGCTCTTTACCTTACCAGCCCTTAAAAGGGCCTTTTGTGGGGCATGCCCCAAAGAATTCAGCTCTTTTGCATACAACAAATACAATACCCCCCCCCCCCCCCCATTACAACCCACCACCCACATACCCCTATTCTAAACCCACCCAAACCCCCCCTTAAAAAAGCCTAACACTACCCCCCTGAAGATCTCCCTACCTTGTCTTCACCACACCGGGCCGAACTCCTGATCCGATCCGGGCGATGTCTTCCTCCAAGCGGCAAAGAAGAATTCTTCCTCCGGCGACGTCTTCCTCCAAGCGGCAGCAAAGTCTTCATTCTTCCGGCGGCATCTTCAATCTTCTTTCTTCGCTCCGCCGCCGCGGAGCATCCATCCCGGCCGACTGCTGAACTTGGAATGATGTACCTTTAAATGACGTCATCCAAGATGGCGTCCGCCGAATTCCGATTGGCTGATAGGATTCTATCAGCCAATCGGAATTAAGTTAAAAAAATCTGATTGGCTGATTGAATCAGCCAATCAGATTCAAGTTCAATCCGATTGGCTGATCCAATCAGCCAATCAGATTGAGCTCGCATTTTATTGGCTGTTCCGATCAGCCAATAGAATGCGAGCTCAATCTGATTGGCTGATTGGATCAGCCAATCGGATTGAACTTGAATCTGATTGGCTGATTCAATCAGCCAATCAGATTTTTTTAACTTAATTCCGATTGGCTGATAGAATCCTATCAGCCAATCGGATTCGGCGGACGCCATCTTGGATGACGTCATTTAAAGGTACATCATTCCAAGTTCAGCAGTCGGCCGGGATGGATGCTCCGCGGCGGCGGAGCGAAGAAAGAAGATTGAAGATGCCGCCGGAAGAATGAAGACTTTGCTGCCGCTTGGAGGAAGACGTCGCCGGAGGAAGAATTCTTCTTTGCCGCTTGGAGGAAGACATCGCCCGGATCGGATCAGGAGTTCGGCCCGGTGTGGTGAAGACAAGGTAGGGAGATCTTCAGGGGGGTAGTGTTAGGCTTTTTTAAGGGGGGTTTGGGTGGGTTTAGAATAGGGGTATGTGGGTGGTGGGTTGTAATGGGGGGGGGTATTGTATTTGTTGTATGCAAAAGAGCTGAATTCTTTGGGGCATGCCCCACAAAAGGCCCTTTTAAGGGCTGGTAAGGTAAAGAGCTTTGAAATTTGTTGAATTTAGAATAGGGCAGGGAATTTTTTTTATTTTGGGGGTTTATTATTTTATTAGGGGGCTTAGAATAGGTGTAATTAGCTTAAATATCTTGTAATCTTTTTTTTATTTTTTGTAATTTAGTGTTTGTTTTTTTTTGTAATTTAGTTTAGTTAATTTAATTGTATTTTTAGATAGATGTTAGTAGTTTATTAAATTTATTGATAGTGTAGGTGTATTTGTAACTTAGGTTAGGATTTATTTTACAGGTAATTGGGTAATTATTTTAACTAGGTAGATATTAAATAGTTAATAACTATTTAATATCTATTATACCTAGTTAAAATAATTAACAATTTACCTGTAAAATAAATATTAACCCTAACATAGCTACAATGTAATTATTAATTATATTGTAGCTATCTTAGGGTTTATTTTATAGGTAAGTATTTAGATTTAAAAAGGAACATTTTAGTTTATAAATGAATTAGATTAATTTAATATAAATTTAGTTAGGGTTAGATAGAGTTAATATAGTTAATATAAATACTATAGTAACTATATTAACTATATTAACCCTAATATAATTAGGGTTAATATAGTTAGTATATATAATGTAATACCTATATTAACTATAATATACTTAGGGTTAATATAGATAATATAACTGGCGGCGGGGTAGGTAGATTAAATTAGGGGTTAATCATTTTAATAGAGATGGCGGCGGTGTAAGGGGCTTACATTAGGGGTTAATCATTTTAATATAGATGGCGGCGGTGTTAGGGGCTCACTTTAGGGGGTTATAGATATAATATAGCTGGCGGCGGGGTACGGGAGCGGCGGTTTAGGGGTTAATAACTTTATTAGGTTGCGGCGGGGTACGGGAGCGGCGGTTTAGGGGTTAATAGCTTTTTTATTGTTAGGCTAGTGAGGGGGGATAGCGGATAGAGGGTTAGACAGTGCGGGCTATGTTAGGGAGGCGTGTTAGACAGTGCGGGCTATGTTAGGGAGGCGTGTTAGACAGTGCGGGTGTTTTAAACTTTAGTCAGGTTTTATAGGCGCCGGCAGATTCTAACGTGGCGCAAGTCACTGGCGACGCCAGAAATTTGTACTTACGCAGATTTCTGGACATCGCTGGTTTGTGAGACTTACGGCACGTTAGCATCTGACGGCGACCTATATGGGATGGCTCGAGTTGCGAGCTGAAACTGCGGGCGACGCCGGTTCCCTCGCTTGCGCCGCAAACTGCGATCGATATCGGATCGCGCCCCTGGTTGGTTATGCAAAACTGGGGAATGAGTAATAAAGGAATTATCTGTCTTTTTAAACAATAACACATCTGGATTAGACTGTCCCTTTAAAGTAATTTTATCATATTTATTGGTTTTATGAAACAGCTGCCAAATCCCTAAGACATTATATAATATAATTATACCACCTTTTTTTATTGGATAGATAGATAGATAATCCTACTAGCACACTAGAATGATAACTGCTTTATTTTTTTTTCTGTAGTATATCTTTTTGTAAATGAGTGCAGATACCAGAGAAATTGATAATGCAAGAGTGGAAAATGCAACCTCTTTCTTATTATACTATTATGCTTGTTAAGGTTAATCAAATTGTACTGAAGTTCCTTCGAGTAATACAATGAGACAGTTCTTCAGCAGATATTCAAAAGGAAAGGAATAATGATGCCTGGCAGGCTTCTTTCTTTTGTAGTAATATTTTGTGATCTTTTCTCCTGTGACACATCATTGCCCAAATATGCGGCGCTGCCAAGTTTAAATTTCATCACTCTTACCAAGGTAATGGTCTCAGATCTAATTGTTGTAGGAGAGAGAAAGTTAGATTTGTTCTGAAGAGCTAAACCGTATGTTTTCTACTTCTTAAAGCTTTAACTCAAGACCTGTATAGATGCAGTCACGTCAACTTAAGTTTTCGTGACTCATTTATTTGTAGAGAAAAACATTGACAAATATTGTGCAGCTTTTTATCTTGACACTGTGCTTATTTAATTTCCAATTTGCAGTTTAATTCTATTAAAGGGAAATAAAAGTGCAAAAGAAAATGCTCTAAGACGTTAAAACATTTGTTATTGCACTGTTGCTTGTATAGAGTAATAGGGTTAACCCCTTAAAAAATTACATGATTTGAGTCATAACATTTTTGTCCCTTTTCATTTGGTGGGGGCATCATCAAAATATTGTGTTGAAGCATACCTGAAGGCTTGTTAACCCTAGAACATGTTTTTTGTTTTAGTTTGGGCTATGATATTCATTTTATTTTTATATATACCAGTTTTGAATGACTGATTTATGCTGCTAAACGTTTAACTGTTAAATAAAAAATAATAATTTGATATATATATAGAATACTCACTTATTTTGCAATTGTATGTATATATTATCTAGTATGATAAAAAATATATATATACGATACAATTAAGTCCTCTAATTATTTTCACCTATGCCTTTTTTTTATAGTTGCATAAAACAAGATATTAAAAAACACATTGTATGTATTGAACATCCATTGTTTGATAACATTATACAAGTAGAGATAACTGGTTAAATCTATGCACTGCTAACCTGTTAATTCTGTGTTGGCTCCCTGTGATCTGTGTTTGAGGCTTTCTTCATTTCATCTACCAGACACTCATGCGTTCAAACATAAAGTGGACATCTGTCAATAGAGAGAAAGTAATTTATAAAACAAAGGGTCATATTTTAAGAATAATTGATAAGACTGGTAAGTTATTCATTTATGTAGAATTTACATTATCAAAGGTGACCGTGCTCCTATTAACATTCAGTGCGTGTAATACCTTTTTATTTTGTTGTTTCGGATTATAAACAAAATAACATTTTCGAAGTGTATATCAGATCCAAAACATGTTGCAGAATTTAAAAGAATGAAATATTCTGAGGGTGTAGAACAGCAATGTTCTGTACATGTTTGTGTAAATCCAATTTATACTTTTAGATTAAATACTGAAATCACACACCATGGATAAAGGGATCGTCATTCCCTGGAGCTGCATTGTAGGTCTTTTACCATCCCTAACAAAATACAATTTTATTACTCTTTTGCACAACCTTGAACTGGTGGGGTCAAATTTCAAATGAGTTTTTTTGGCTCTGCGTGATTTGCTAACTTCTAGAGCTCAAGCTTCCATCAGAAGTAGGAATATGGCCTTGTCTAATCACAGCATAGCTGTCGCCAAGGTCAGAGGTGAGAATAGGGATCCAGGCATGTGACATCTGCCACATCAAAGAATACCATGTTTTAATCTACAAGAATACTGGATCATATGTTACAATTTCTGATCAAATGCAGAGCAGTCTATTGATCTAAATGGGTTAGAACCAGCATGACATTTATCATCATCACAACGAAAGCCATGTATCAGTGGTAATTGATCTGCGAAGATACACAATGAAGTGCACTGTGTCTGCAGAATGCAAAATGCCTCTTATGAGCTAGAGCTATATTAATACAGCTCATTTTGTTTAAGCATCAAATTCCTATCAGATGTATCAGGTTAGAATACCATGTAAATGAAGGGCAATAAATAAAGTTTTTATTTAGCTTTTAATTCCTTTAAGGATTTTGTGCTTTAAATACAAATGACATTGTTTTATAAACTAATGGAATCATTCATGATCACCTTTAAAAACATAATTTCATGGAATGTGTAGGTAGCACTGTTTGCTTATAGAATTAATCATATCTATAAAAGAGAAAAAACTAATTGGGATAATTATGTTGCAGAATCCAAAGTAGTATGCCACAAATTATAATCAAAATAGTTGGTATTTATAATAATTGATCCTTGGAAAATGAAAGTTAACTACACTCCTTACCACAAGGAGTGCTTACTTTGTTGAATTAAATTCAAGTTTTGCAAAGAAGAACATTTTCAAATAACATGACACCCTGACCCAACCTTCCTGCATTTAGTGGAACCATCATGGTTTGTGAGATCAGCTCACTGTCCCACATGTCTTCATAGGACCTTGTTTTGCCAAACACATTCTAGCTACATCCCATTCTGTCTGCTTCCTGTCCAGCACTGCACACACCCTCTTCAATGTAGCAAGTTTGCTGTGTCTCTACTGCCAGGTCTTCCTGGCAAAGCCGCCAGCCTTTTCATCCCATAAACTCAATACCAAAATTGTATATGAAATGATTGGAAGGGGTTTCTTAATTTTGTATTTTAATTACATTATTTGTGATTTGTAATCTAAAAATGTTATCCATACTTTGAAACCATTAATCTTAAAGCACATTATAATGAAAATGAGTTATCTCCTCTATCATGTAATGATAATACTGTTGTATATAAAGGTCAATTTAGCACTAGCCAATGTACACACCTTACCCTAAGTTTAGCAAGAGTAAGCAAGTGCCAATTGTTATATATTATGAGAATATGTTAGCTTTCTATGGTGGAGGAAATAGACAATTTTTCTTGATATATTGGATCCTGTAAATTAATCAATTTAGTTTGCTTAAAGGTACACTCAAGTCAAAATTAAAGTTTCATGAATCAGAAAGAGAATGACATTTTAAACAATTTTCCAAATTTACTTCCATTAACAAAATGTGCACAGTATTTTTATATTTACACTTTTTGAGTCACCAGATCCTACTGAGCATGTGCAACGATTCACAGAATATACGTATATGCATTTGTGATTGGCTGATCGCTGTCACATGATACAGGAGGAGTGGAAATAGACAACTTTGAAATTTGTCAGAAAAAAATCTATCACTCATCTGACTTTTACTGTAGATGAAGTGCCATTGCATTGTCTTTTTACCATGCATGTGTTGATTATGCAAATTTACTGGTACTTTAATGATTCAGACAGAGCTTACCTAGTTAGACCCAGGAGCAGCAATGCAGTACTGGTAGCTAGTTGCTGATTGGTTGGACACAAATACATCTTTTAGTTGGTTCACCAGATGTATTCAGTAAGCTCCCAGTAGTGCATAGATGCTCCTTCAATCAAGGATTCCACGATAATAAAGCAAATGTGTTAATAGAAGTAAACTGTAAAGTTTTTTTTTAAATCATATGCTCTATCTGAATGAATTTTTTGGGGGGTTTTATGTCCCTTAAATATACTATATTAAAGTATGAAAGGCTTTATTTAGTGAGAGACGTTGGCCATGAAGGATCCCAGAAATGTTGTCTTGTAATTCAGTAGGTGTTGCAGCACCAGGCAGGTAGCGTGACGCATATTACAACAGTGAATTAGTTGTGGTGGTGATGATGACCAGAATATGTGCTTTAAAAAGTAATAGATCATGCTCATTAGTGGATAATTTAACACATGTTCAATGTTTTAAGATTAATCTTTTAAATTAATAATATATATTTTTCACATTGTTTGTACATTGGAATATACAATGGGGTGTCAGATAAAAATGCCATTTCTATATCTTGGCCAACTTATAATTGGATCCCCATGACATGAAGGCCCCACCCACACAGACCCAAATATAAGCGAACCCCTAGCAAACTTCCCCATTACTAGTTTGACGTCCAATAGTATGGACAGAGGATAAATACAAAATGTCATTAAAAAGGGGGGATGTCAATGGGGATTCAATTATATGTAGGTCAAGATATAGAAATTGCATTTTTTTCTGCCAAAAATGTTTTGATATCTTGGACTCTTAATTGTATCCTCATTAACATGAAGTGATCACAAAGCAGTAAACAATGGGTGGGAAAAATACAGAATTGCAAAATATATGTTGCAAAAACATACAAAATTTTTGAGAAACAGAGGGAATAACATTTCTTCCAAATTTAGCAGAGGAGAACTGCAGAATATTCCCAGATGTACTTGCTGCTCAGATCTTAGGGAAGGATCGCACCTGTGTACATACGTCATAGCGGGGGTGCCGGCCAATACAGCTAAACCAAGCTGTGTCAATATCCAATGCAGAAATAGGGCTGCAAATGCCAAATCTTAAAAAAAAATCCTTTATTGAATCTTCTAGAAACAACAGTTCATTGAGTGGGGTTAATCCATAAAAAAATCTTAGATTTTCTTATGGATTAACCCCCTTCCGTGAACTATTGTTTTTAGAAGATTAAATAAAGAACTTTTGTTTTAAGATTTGGCATTTGCGGCCCTATTTCTGCCTGAGAACTGCAGAATGTCCAACATGTAATGAATCCCAAAGGTATGCAGATCCATCCAGACTGCAGCTTGACTAATCCCAGAAACCGAAGCATTAGCCTGCAAAGCCCAATATGTGCATATTGCCCTAATTGAGTGAGCCTTAATGCTTTTAGATACTTATATGCTGTTATGATGCACTTAACAGTCTAAACAGCAATAGTTTGTTTCACTGGAGCACAGACTTTTCTTTTTCCAAAGGGAATAACCAACAAACAAGATTTTTTATGAAAGTCCTTATGTTCTTTCCAAGAAAATATGAAGACATCTCACCACATTGTATATGAAGGTATTGACCTTAAAAAGGCTTCTTGTTTGTACAAAAGGTGGGAAGGACAATCTCTTGATTCATGTGAAAAGCTGAAACCACTTTAGGAAGAAACCCTGGTACTGTATAAGGTGAATCTGCTGAAAGAGTTTAAAGTAAGGTAGCACAAATTCACAAACCGTAAAGATTCAAAAGGGGACTGACAAAACCAAAGGTAAATCCTAAGAAAGAAAAAATAATGCAATGGAGACTTGAAAAAATTGAATCCTCCATGGCCCATTTGGTACCAGTAATTGCAGAGATGGCCAAAACTTGAATTTTCGGGGTTGACAAACTCAGGGCTTTTTGGTTTCCAAAATAGTAGATGCACACACTTTATCAAAAGAGAGTTTTTCATCTTTATACCAGGCACCAGAAGTATTTCAAGCCTTATAATAAAGAGGTAGAAGACTTCCTAGCCTGGGGCATAACATCTATAAGGCTTTCTTAAAGCCCTAACTTCTGAAAGAGGCACAGTTCAGCATCTATACCTTGAGGGAAATAGACTGAGAATCTGGATGAAACACTGGCCCTTGACAAAGGAGATCCGGAAGAATACTTGGAGGATTTACAGACAGTTTGAGTAAAAGAGGACACCAAGGCCTGCTGGGCCACCAAGGCAGAACTGCATTGACTCTTGCCTTGTCTTTGACAATGTTCTAAAGAACCCTTGAGATGAGGGAAAAGGGAGGAAGCACAGGCTGAAATACCATTTTTTGGACAACACATCTGTTGCCTGAAGATTTCCAAATGGACAAAGATTGAAAAAAAGGATCCTACTGATGACTGCTTGGAAAAGCCATAAGGTTTGTTTCTGGCTTGCCCATACTTAGAATATATTTGCTGGATTTAACTGCCATTGAATAGCCTAATCCGCTTGACGGTTGTCCAACCTGAATGCAATGATGGTCACGTTTTCTAAAAAATTATCTCTTTAGACATGAAGACAAAAAAAAAAATTACCATCAGACTGCCTGCAATGAACTCTAGACACTGAGGCAGGAAAATACATCTCTGTCTAGACCTTTTAGATATTAGATAATCCAATTTTTCTCCAAATAAATAAGATGTCAAATGGCACATTTAAAGAGGTTTATTTTTGAAGCTGCATTAACCTCCAAGTATTTCAGCCATAAAACTTTCCTTAACAGGTAGGATGTAGCCAAGCATCTGACACTAATCTTCAATCCATTTAAAATCATATCAGTAACAAAAGACAAATAAACATGCAGATCGGAAAAATAAGTAGAACAGACATCTCCCTTCCTAGAAGGAAGGTTAGCTTGCAAATTATCAGTCCACAATTCAAATTCAAGATAGCAGATTGCTGGGAGAAAAGTTTTCTCAGATTTAACTCATTTTTTTTCTCCGTAGAATCGCAAAAATTGCACGAGCCATCAGTAGGCATAATTATACTTTTATTTAGTCAGTTTATAGCGGCATCATCTTTAGGAACATTCCCAAACATCAACAGGTAAAAGACGTAACCTTGTTATTTTATAAGGCGCTGTTAACTAACGTTCAGGCTTAGCACACTCCTGATTGATAACAGCAGACAAGGAGGAATCAACTGTAAAAGTCTTTCTATGAGTGTTTTAAAAGCAATACCAGTTAGCAGAAGTAGACGGCTGCTCAGACTCCTCCATATAAAGAGCCAGATTATGAGTGGAGCGCAAACGTTTGCGCGCAAGCGATAAGGTGTTTATATTTTGCTTACCGCTGGTATTACGATTTGAAAGTAAACATGAGCTAAAAAAAATATTGCTTACAAAAGTTATAAGGGTTCAAAGATTTGCTATCTCGGATGTTTAAAAAAACAAAGGCAGACAAAGAGCTTTAACATAGACATACATACATATATACATGTGTATATATGTATGTTTGTGTGTATATATATTTATATATATATTTGTGTGTGTATATATATTTATATATATATATATATATATTTGTGTGTGAAAAAATATATATATATATATATATATATATATATATATATATATATATATATATATATATTTATGTGTGTGTGAATATATATATATATATATATATATTTATGTGTGTGTGAATATATGTATATGTGTGAAAATATATATGTATATATATATAGTTGTGCTCATAAGTTTACATACCCTGGCAGAATTTATGATTTCTTGGGCATTTTTCAGAGAATATGAATGATAACACAAAAACTTTTCTTTCACTCATGTTTTGTGTTTGGCTGAAGCCATTTATTAGCATTCAACTGTGTTTACCCTTTTTAAATCCATAATGACAACAGAAACTACCCAAATGACCCTGATCAAAAATTTACATATCCTGGTGATTTTGGCCTGATAACATGCACACAAGTTGACACAAAGGGGTTTGAATGGCTATTAAAGGTAACCATCCTCACCTGTGATCTGTTTGCTTGTAATTAGTGCGTGTGTATAAAAGGTCAATGAGTTTCTGGACTCCTGACAGACCTTTTCATCCACATTTCATCCAGTGCTGCACTGACGTTTCTGAGTCATGGGGAAAGCAAAAGAATTGTCAAAGGATCTGTGGGAAAAGGTAGTTGAACTGTATAAAACAGGAAAGGGATATAAAAAGATATCCAAGGAATTGAGAATGCAAATCATCAGTGTTCAAACTCTAATCAAGAAGTAGAAAATGGAGAGCTAATTTATCACGCACAGGCAAACAGGGAAATTTGCCTGTTTGTGGGTGCGCGATAAATAACCAACCATTAGAAGTGGCTGGTGATTGCTACAGTGAGCTCACGGTAGCAATTAGCGCTAAGAAAATTAACTAGAGATCAGATCTCTGGTTAATTTTGTAAAAGTGCCCCAAATGCCCTCAACATAGAGGGTATTATAGTTTCTTTCATGTAATTAACAAGAGTCCATGAGCTAGTGACGTATGGGATATACATTCCTACCAGGAGGGGCAAAGTTTCCCAAACCTCAAAATGCCTACAAATACACCCCTCACCACACCCACAAATCAGTTTTTACAAACTTTGCCTCCAAGGGAGGTGGTGAAGTAAGTTTGTGCTAGATTCTACGTTGATATGCGCTCCGCAGCAAGTTGGAGCCCGGTTTTCCTCTCAGCGTGCAGTGAATGTCAGAGGGATATGAAGAGAGTATTGCCTATTGAATGCAGTGATCTCCTTCTACGGGGTCTATTTCATAAGGTTCTCTGTTATCGGTCGTAGAGATTCATCTCTTACCTCCCTTTTCAGATCGACGATATACTCTTATATTTACCATTACCTCTACTGATTCTCGTTTCAGTACTGGTTTGGCTTTCTACAAACATGTAGATGAGTGTCCTGGGGTAAGTAAGTCTTATTTTCTGTGACACTCTAAGCTATGGTTGGGCACTTTATTTATAAAGTTCTAAATATATGTATTCAAACATTTATTTGCCTTGACTCAGAATGTTCAACTTTCCTTATTTTCAGACAGTCAGTTTCATATTTGGGATTATGCATTGAATTATCATATTTTTCTTACCTCAAAAATTTGACTTTTTTCCCTGTGGGCTGTTAGGCTCGCGGGGGCTGAAAATGCTTCATTTTATTGCGTCATTCTTGGCGCGGACTTTTTTGGCGCAAAAATTCTTTTCCGTTTCCGGCGTCATACGTGTCGCCGGAAGTTACGTCATTTTTTTGACGTTATTTTGCGCCAAAAATGTCGGCGTTCCGGATGTGGCGTCATTTTTGGCGCCAAAAGCATTTAGGCGCCAAATAATGTGGGCGTCTTATTTGGCGCTAAAAAATATGGGCGTCGCTTTTGTCTCCACATTATTTCAGTCTCATTTTTCATTTGCTTCTGGTTGCTAGAAGCTTGATATTTGGCATTCTTTCCCATTCCTGAAACTGTCTTATAAGGAATTTGATCTATTTTGCTTTATATGTTGTTTTTTTTCTTACATATTGCAAGATGTCTCACGTTGCATCTGAGCCAGAAGATACTACAGGAAAATCACTGCCTGCTGGATCTACCAAAGCTAAGTGTATCTGCTGTAAATTTTTGGTAGCTATTCCTCCAGCTGTTGTTTGTAATAATTGTCATGACAAACTTGTTAAAGCAGATAATATTTCCTTTAGTAATGTACCATTGCCTGTTGCAGTTCCCTCAACATCTAAGGTGCAGAATGTTCCTGATAACATAAGAGATTTTGTTTCTGAATCCATAAAGAAGGCTTTGTCTGTTATTTCTCCTTCTAGTAAACGTAAAAAGTCTTTTAAATCTTCTCTCTCTACAGATGAATTTTTAAATGAACACCATCATTCTGATTCTTTGGACTCTTCTGGTTCAGAGGATTCTATCTCAGAGATTGATGCTGATAAATCTTCATATTTATTTAAGATGGAATTTATTCGCTCTTTACTTAAAGAAGTACTAATTGCTTTAGAAATAGAGGATTCTAGTCCTCTTGATACTAATTCTATACGTTTGGATAAGGTTTTTAAAGCTCCTGCGGTTATTCCAGAAGTTTTTCCTGTTCCTAATGCTATTTCTGCAGTGATTTCCAAAGAATGGGATAAATTGGGAAATTCATTTACTCCTTCTAAACGTTTTAAGCAATTATATCCTGTTCCGCCTGACAGGTTAGAATTTTGGGACAAAATCCCTAAAGTTGATGGGGCTATTTCTACCCTTGCTAAACGTACTACCATTCCTACGTCAGATGGTACCTCGTTTAAGGATCCTTTAGATAGAAAAATTGAATCCTTTCTAAGAAAAGCTTATCTGTGTTCAGGTAATCTTCTTAGACCTGCTATATCATTGGCTGATGTTGCTGCAGCTTCAACTTTTTGGTTGGAAACCCTAGCGCAACAAGTAGCAAATCGTGATTCTCATGATATTATTCTTCTTCTTCAGCATGCTAATAATTTTATCTGTGATGCCATTTTTGATATTTTTAGAGTTGATGTTAGGTTTTTGTCTCTAGCTATCTTAGCCAGAAGAGCTTTATGGCTTAAGACTTGGAATGCTGATATGGCTTCTAAATCAACTCTACTTTCCATTTCTTTCCAGGGAAACAAATTATTTGGTTCTCAGTTGGATTCTATTATTTCAACTGTTACTGGTGGGAAAGGAACTTTTTTACCACAGGATAAAAAATCTAAAGGTAAAAACAGGGCTAACAATCGTTTTCGTTCCTTTCGTTTCAACAAAGAACAAAAGCCTGATCCTTCGTCCTCAGGAGCAGTTTCAGTTTGGAAACCATCTCCAGTCTGGAATAAATCCAAGCCTGCTAGAAAGGCAAAGCCTGCTTCTAAGTTCACATGAAGGTACGGCCCTCATTCCAGTTCAGCTGGTAGGGGGCAGGTTACGTTTTTTCAAAGAAATTTGGATCAATTCTGTTCACAATCTTTGGATTCAGAGCATTGTTTCAGAAGGGTACAGAATTGGTTTCAAGATGAGACCTCCTGCAAAGAGATTTTTTCTTTCCCGTGTCCCAGTAAATCCAGTGAAAGCTCAAGCATTTCTGAATTGTGTTTCAGATCTAGAGCTGGCTGGAGTAATTATGCCAGTTCCAGTTCCGGAACAGGGGATGGGGTTTTATTCAAATCTCTTCATTGTACCAAAGAAGGAGAATTCCTTCAGACCAGTTCTGGATCTAAAATTATTGAATCGTTATGTAAGGATACCAACGTTCAAGATGGTAACTGTAAGGACTATATTGCCTTTTGTTCAGCAAGGGAATTATATGTCCACAATAGATTTACAGGATGCATATCTGCATATTCCGATTCATCCAGATCATTTTCAGTTCCTGAGATTCTCTTTTCTAGACAAGCATTACCAATTTGTGGCTCTACCGTTTGGCCTTGCTACAGCTCCAAGAATTTTCACAAAGATTCTCGGTGCCCTTCTGTCTGTAATCAGAGAACAGGGTATTGTGGTATTTCCTTATTTGGACGATATCTTGGTACTTGCTCAGTCTTTACATTTAGCAGAGTCTCATACGAATCGACTTGTGTTGTTTCTTCAAGATCATGGTTGGAGGATCAATTTACCAAAAAGTTCTTTGATTCCTCAAACAAGGGTAACCTTTCTGGGTTTCCAGATAGATTCAGTGTCCATGACTCTGTCTTTAACAGACAAGAGACGTCTAAAATTGATTTCAGCTTGTCGAAACCTTCAGTCACAATCATTCCCTTCGGTAGCCTTATGCATGGAAATTCTAGGTCTTATGACTGCTGCATCGGACGCGATCCCCTTTGCTCGTTTTCACATGCGACCTCTTCAGCTCTGTATGCTGAACCAATGGTGCAGGGATTACACGAAGATATCTCAATTAATATCTTTAAAACCGATTGTTCGACACTCTCTAACGTGGTGGACAGATCACCATCGTTTAATTCAGGGGGCTTCTTTTGTTCTTCCGACCTGGACTGTAATTTCAACAGATGCAAGTCTCTCAGGTTGGGGAGCTGTGTGGGGATCTCTGACGGCACAGGGAGTTTGGGAATCTCAGGAGGTGAGATTACCGATCAATATTTTGGAACTCCGTGCAATTTTCAGAGCTCTTCAGTTTTGGCCTCTTCTGAAGAGAGAATCGTTCATTTGTTTTCAGACAGACAATGTCACAACTGTGGCATACATCAATCATCAAGGAGGGACTCACAGTCCTCTGGCTATGAAAGAAGTATCTCGAATTCTGGTTTGGGCGGAATCCAGCTCCTGTCTAATCTCTGCGGTTCATATCCCAGGTGTAGACAATTGGGAAGCGGATTATCAGTCGCCAAACGTTGCATCCGGGCGAATGGTCTCTTCACCCAGAGGTATTTCTTCAGATTGTTCAAATGTGGGGACTTCCAGAGATAGATCTGATGGCCTCTCATCTAAACAAGAAACTTCCCAGGTATCTGTCCAGATCCCGGGATCCTCAGGCGGAGGCAGTGGATGCATTATCACTTCCTTGGAAGTATCATCCTGCCTATATCTTTCCGCCTCTAGTTCTTCTTCCAAGAGTAATCTCCAAGATTCTGAGGGAATGCTCGTTTGTTCTGCTAATAGCTCCGGCATGGCCTCACAGGTTTTGGTATGCGGATCTTGTCCGGATGGCATCTTGCCAACCATGGACTCTTCCGTTAAGACCAGACCTTCTGTCGCAAGGTCCTTTTTTCCATCCGGATCTGAAATCCTTAAACTTAAAGGTATGGAGATTGAACGCTTGATTCTTAGTCAAAGAGGTTTCTCTGACTCTGTGATTGATACTATGTTACAGGCTCGTAAATCTGTATCTAGAGAGATATATTATAGAGTCTGGAAGACTTATATTTCTTGGTGTCTTACTCATCATTTTTCTTGGTATTCTTTTAGAATTCCGAGAATATTACAATTTCTTCAGGATGGTTTAGATAAGGGTTTGTCCGCAAGTTCCTTGAAAGGACAAATCTCTGCTCTTTCTGTTCTTTTTCACAGAAAGATTGCTATTCTTCCTGATATTCATTGTTTTGTACAAGCTTTGGTTCGTATAAAACCTGTCATTAAGTCAATTTCTCCTCCATGGAGTTTGAATTTGGTTCTGGGAGCTCTTCAAGCTCCTCCGTTTGAACCTATGCATTTATTGGACATTAAATTACTTTCTTGGAAAGTTTTGTTCCTTATTGGCCATCTCTTCTGCCAGAAGAGTTTCTGAATTATCTGCTCTTTCTTGTGAGTCTCCTTTTCTGATTTTTCATCAGGATAAGGCGGTGTTGCGAACTTCTTTTGAATTTTTACCTAAGGTTGTGAATTCCAACAACATTAGTAGAGAAATCGTGGTTCCTTCATTATGTCCTAATCCTAAGAATTCTAAGGAGAAATCGTTACATTCTTTGGATGTTGTTAGAGCTTTGAAATATTATGTTGAAGCTACTAAATCTTTCCGGAAGACTTCTAGTCTATTTGTCATCTTTTCTGGTTCTAGAAAAGGCCAGAAAGCTTCTGCCATTTCTTTGGCATCCTGGTTGAAATCTTTAATTCATCTTGCCTATGTTGAGTCGGGTAAAACTCCGCCTCAGAGGATTACAGCTCATTCTACTAGGTCAGTTTCTACTTCCTGGGCGTTTAGGAATGAAGCTTCAGTTGATCAGATTTGCAAAGCAGCGACTTGGTCCTCTTTGCATACTTTTACTAAATTCTACCATTTTGATGTATTCTCTTCTTCTGAAGCAGTTTTTGGTAGAAAGGTACTTCAGGCAGTGGTTTCGGTTTGAATCTTCTGCTTATGTTTTTTTCATTAAACTTTATTTTGGGTGTGGATTATTTTCAGCAGGAATTGGCTGTCTTTATTTTATCCCTCCCTCTCTAGTGACTCTTGTGTGGAAAGATCCACATCTTGGGTATTCATTATCCCATACGTCACTAGCTCATGGACTCTTGTTAATTACATGAAAGAAAACATAATTTATGTAAGAACTTACCTGATAAATTCATTTCTTTCATATTAACAAGAGTCCATGAGGCCCACCCTTTTTTGTGGTGGTTATGATTTTTTTGTATAAAGCACAATTATTCCAATTCCTTATTTTATATGCTTCGCACTTTTTTCTTATCACCCCACTTCTTGGCTATTCGTTAAACTGATTTGTGGGTGTGGTGAGGGGTGTATTTGTAGGCATTTTGAGGTTTGGGAAACTTTGCCCCTCCTGGTAGGAATGTATATCCCATACGTCACTAGCTCATGGACTCTTGTTAATATGAAAGAAATGAATTTATCAGGTAAGTTCTTACATAAATTATGTTTTTTTAATAAAAAAAATGTAGATTTTTTTTTTATATATAATAAAAAAACTTCTCTAGGCAGTTTTTAGGGCTAAATGTTGGCTGATGTGGGGTGTTCGAAAAAATAAAAAAAAAAGGCACTGAAAACTGCCTTCACATTACGGTCTATGGGAAACTGTGTGTTCCCTGTAAATATATATATATATATATATATATATATATATATATATACAGGTAGCCCTCAGTTTACGCCAGGGTTAGGTTCCAGAAGGAATGGTTGTAAATCGAAACCATTGTAAATTGAAACCCAGTTTATAATGTAAGTCAATAGGAAGTGAGGGGGTTAGGTTCCAGGCCCCTCTCAAAATTGTCATAAGTAACACCTAATACATTATTTTTAAAGCTTTGAAATAAAGACTTTAAATGCTAAACAGCATTTTAAACCTAATAAAATAATCACACAACACAGAATATATAATTAAACTAAGTTAAATGAACAAAAACATTTGCTAAACTGCATTATAAACTTAATAAAATAATCACACAACACAGACTTCACTTGCATTTTTCTGCAAACGGTTCTTTCTATGCATTTCAATCTGGGCTGATTTATAGACAGGAAGATCTTGTTCCTTTGAAAACTGCTCGATAGCTCAGGTCTAGTTACACAAATTAATTTCAGCTTGCTTGGCTTGCATATCTTTGCTGCAACACAAGCGGACATCTCCACCTACAGGCTATTTTAATCAATGCACTGCTTCTCAATGCTTTTCAATAGCAGTCACATGACTGAAAAAAAAGGTTGTTATTCTGAAACGGCTTAAATTGAACCGTTGTAAACCGAGGGCCACCTGTATATATATATATATATATATATATATATATATATATATATATATATATATATAATCAAATACAAATATTTAACTATTGCTGCCATCGCTGCCCTACTAAACCATGTGCACAAACCTGCATTTTCTTCATGGTACAATATCAGTTTAAAAGAAATTAGCTTTTTTTTTTTTTTTTTTTTTAATAAAAAACAACTTCTCTAGGCAGTTTTTAGGGCTAAATGTTGTCTGGGGTGTTAGAAAAAAAATGTCACTGAAAACTGCCTTTACATTGCGGTCTATGGGAAACTGCGTGTTCCCTGTAAATATATTTTTATATATATATATATATATATATATATATATATATATATATATATATATATATATATATATATATATATATATATATATATACTGTATGTGTGTGTGTATATATATATATATATATATATAAATAAAATATGTTGATTGGAGTAGCCGTGTTAGTCCAGAGATTTAGATATCAAAATAACAAGAGTATTGCATTGAGCAATGATTCTTTTTTATTGGACTAACTGTACATTTATAAGATGACAAGCTTTCGGAAGAATGTCTTCCTTGCTCTATTTGAATCATGAAGCCGCTCCAGCTTCACCTGGTCGTCGCAAGCCATTTCTGACGTCAGAAATTATGGATGGGTCATCCTCCAATCACGGTTTCCCCCCTGTGGGAATCAGTGTATACACATATTAACACATAAATATATATGTATATAAGCATATACATATATTTATTTAACATTTTCTGCACTACTTTCCCACGTGCTCAAACCTGCATTTTCTTCTTGGTACAATATCAGTTTAAACGGGTCTAACATTACCTCTTTTCGTGTAATATTTTAACATATTGAACTGTTTCTCTTTTATGTGCATTACATTTTTTTTCTAGTTTAATGTCAATTTGAGCAGATGTGTTCCACTGTATCTAGGTCCTCCTATTTGCGTGCACTTTGAAATAGTGAATACATTACTAAATAGAGTATTTAACATGGGATTTTCTCCTCAAAGATCTCTAAATCGTTAGGGGGGTTTAGTTTTCTTATTTTAAAATTAAATATTCGCACTAGTTTTTGATCTATATCTGTCACTGAAGTGATCCATTAGAGTTAAACCTTCCAATAACTAAATGGGTCACAGGACTCCAGAATCACGATGTATCAAGTTATAGCTTATATCATATACATAAGAACAGGACTCAAATATACACTAAAGATATATTCTTACTATAGACGAAATAATAACTACTCAAAGGGGCTACATATAATTTAATAATCATAAGAAACTTATTATACCGAAATGTCCCTTATATATACTGTATTCCAAAACGTAATGGAGCGTACAATAAATACCCTATAAAGCAAAACCTAACCATACACGAGCTTTTAAATAAACAAGCAATATGTATGTATCATAAAATAATAATCATACAAAAATACCGATCACACTATATGAATATATCGATAAGAATGTCTTCAAAAATGACAATTGAAAATATTAAGTATCCTGAAAACTACATATCCCATAAATCTTTGCTGTATTAGACCTATCAGGATACGTTTTTGCCCAATCACGTGTACTGATGTGTAACCAACCAATACACAAAAGCAGTATACTCACCATACTCAAACAAACGTGAAACTAACGTCACGTAACGCGGGCCCATATGACCAATTATACGCTGAGGGCGTGCCGCCGCCCGAAGCGTACAAAACAACCGAAAACGGCCCAGCTTTCCATCTAACCCTCTGAAGAAGAAGGATTCAAACCTTTGAAACGCGTTAGGGAATTGACTTGTTTGTATACACATTTTAATTTATGTTCCATTTTGTTGTCTTTTGAATAGATTGTGCTCCTCCTTGCAGCTAGTCTCACTAGCGGTGCTTTATGTGCCATTTATGCTGCACTGCTTTGCTTACTTTGAAATACACCACAGCTGTATGCAAATTCTTTGCGAGGTCTGTAATTGTGACTGGGGATTTTGTATCCCATTCTAACCTGTGGAAAGGATTCCTCTAAATTATATGTGCCATATACATACCTCATACTGTTTGAGGATGTCAAATGTGAGTGCGATATAAACTGTATTTTTATGCTTTTTTAAGAAAATAAACGGTATTACACTATATATTTCCTTTGTGTCTCCCTGGGTATCTTCACGCCGGAGAAAGTTAATACCAGAGCAGAAAGAGCACTCCAAGAGGCCAACCACGAATCCATAGGAAGTATAAGGGATCTATTCATCATCAGAGGCATATCCCTGCATACTCCAAGAGGTCAACGAACACCACAAGCAGGATACAAGGAGGAAACCCAATCATCTATATATACCCCCAGTGCGGCATACTTACCTCATTCGATTGAGGTAATATCTGGTAAGGGTATTATATATCAACTATATCTATACAACCACTACATCTGGAGATTCACTACGATTTATATTACTTCTAGGACTCATATGAATATCGTTTCAGAGTTCATATATTTTATATGCTATTTTTAGCTGGACTTTTTATTGTTATTTTATTTTAATATATATTTATTTTTCTTTTATTTTTTCTTTTATTTTCTATGTTCTTATTTGCTTTTTCCCATCCTTTATTCCTCACATACCACATCAGTATATTGGACATATAGGCGCTGTATCCACCTTTGAATATATATACATATATTTATTTAACATTTTCTGCACTACTTTCCCACGTGCTCAAACCTGCATTTTCTTCTTGGTACAATATCAGTTTAAACGGGTCTAACATTACCTCTTTTCGTGTAATATTTTAACATATTGAACTGTTTCTCTTTTATGTGCATTACATTTTTTTTCTAGTTTAATGTCAATTTGAGCAGATGTGTTCCACTGTATCTAGGTCCTCCTATTTGCGTGCACTTTGAAATAGTGAATACATTACTAAATAGAGTATTTAACATGGGATTTTCTCCTCAAAGATCTCTAAATCGTTAGGGGGGTTTAGTTTTCTTATTTTAAAATTAAATATTCGCACTAGTTTTTGATCTATATCTGTCACTGAAGTGATCCATTAGAGTTAATCCTTCCAATAACTAAATGGGTCACAGTGTGCAGCCGCTTTATTACAGTTTTTCATTTCTTTTCCGTTAGATTTTTTTTTAATCAGGCTCATAAAAGATTGTCAAAGCCTCCATAACCTTAAGGCAGTGGTTTCATGAGACTATTGCTGCAAGCCCCCGCACTGATTCCTAGCAAATTTCATAAAACCGATCATCCTTTTCAAATGTTTCCATTTCTAATATCAGAATAAAAGCACTTTACTCCCAAGCTATAAAAGAGTGAATAACAATGATTTTATTGCAACAACACAAAATCGGAGAGGTCTTTTTTTTTTTAGCTGGGGGAAAAAAGAGATGTATTGAGAGATATGAGTGATGAGGATTATGGGTGTGTTAAACTAAATTTTAGATGGGGAAATCAAAATCTTAAGAAATCTAGTTATAATGTTGCTATGTTTTCCTTTTTAAACTTCGTACCTTGATCTTTGTCCTGTGTTTATCTAAAGACGTCTGTATTTCAAATGCCAGCTGGACAAGTGCGGACATCTTCATACCAGTGCACCCAGCATTGCGGTTATTCATCATTGCACAAGTCGCTGCTTATGCATTTCTGCCCCCTTCATGTGCATGGCTATCAATCACCCTGGTCGGACTAGTCTGTAGGGATTGAAAAATGCCAGTTAAGAGTTAGAGAATGGGCTAAGAAGCATAAGTCCGATAATCGTTGCTTCTTAAAGGGATACTAAACCCAAATTTGTTGTTTCATGATTCAGATAGAGCATGCAATTTTAACCCCTTAAGGACCAGTCATTTTAGAGAAAAACTTCCCCAAAAGACCAGAGCATTTTTGCCATTACTACATTTAAACAGAAATAGAGCCTTTTTTTTATATTTACCTATCAAAATTATATATTTTGTTTTAATAGAGAACCCGAAAGTATTGATCTAGGCTCATTTTGGTATATTTCATGCCACCATTTCACCGCCAAATGCGATCAAATAAAAAAAAAAATGTTCACAATTTTAGGTTTCTCACTGAAATTATTTACAAACAGCTTGTGCGATCATGGCACAAATGGTTGTAAATGCTACCCTGGGATCCCCTTTATTCAGAAATAGCAGACATATATGGCTTTGGCATTGCTTTTTGGTAATTAGAAGGCTGCTAAATGCTGCTGCACTCCACACTTGTATTATGCCCAGCAGTGAAGGGGTTAATTAGGTAGCTTTTAGGGTTAATTTTAGCTTTAGTCTAGAGATCAGCCTCCTACCTGACCCATCCCACCCCCTGATCCCTCCCTATCCCCTCTCAAACAGCTTTCTTCCCTCCCCCACCCCCAAAGGTCACCCCATCTTAAAGGGACATAAAACGAGTTGGGATAGAGACAAAATATAATGTGTAGTTTAATTACCTACCTGCAAATTTATACTGCAGTATCTCACCATTAACCCTTTCTTTTTAGTTTCTGAATTGTAAAGCTCTAACTCCACCCACACATTTCCTTATATGGCTGTATCTATATCTATTGTTGTTTTGGTAGAATGCAGAAATGCATAGGGATTATCTGCTGGAGCATGCCCAGAAGCTGTGAACTCTGTTGAAATACAATGCATGTGGCTAAATACTGATGGGGGGGGGGGGGGGGAGAGTGGTATTGGCTTCTCCAGACAGCATGGCTTTATAACTAATTTTGCTTATTTTTGAAAATGATTTTAAAATACTTGCCAACAATTTCAAATAATTTTTTATGCAAACTATTTTTACTTAATTTGCCCTTTTAGGATATGCTCAGATCACAACCTGTTTTATTGCACTTTAAGTACTGGCAGAAAGTCTGCCAGTATAAAAATAAGTTGTTGAGGTTTTTTTTTTTTGTTTTTTTTTTAATTTATATATTTTCTGCAGGGTAGTACCCCCCTTACCTCCCTCCCTGCCGCAAACAGCTCTCTAATCCTCCCCCTCTACCTATTTGTTGCCATCTTAGGTACTGGCAGCTGTCTGCCAGTACCCAGTTTGCTGGAAATTAGGCAATTTAAAAAAAAAAAATGACGTTGAGGGGGTGTAGCTGCCCCCCCTCAATATCCTACCCCCCTCCCAGATCACTTTCCCTCAAAGGATCCTCCTCCCTCCTTCCCACTCACTGATGCATGTTTCCCCCCCCCCCCCCCCCAACGTCTGTAGCATGGCGTAGCGGTAGCGCCCCCTCCAGTGATAGGCCGCCCACCCATCTCCCTTCTTACCCTCCCACCAACCAGCGATCGGCACCACTGCTGTTCGATACAGAGTGGGCATGCAAAAATAGCGTGATCTCGCTATTTTTATAGAGATGGCTATAGAGAGAAGGGATTAACCAACTTTCTAATGTACTCGTATTATAAATCTTTTTGTGTTCTCTTGCCATTTTTATTTAAAAAGCAGGAATGTAAAGCTTACAAGCCGGCACATTTTTGGTTCAGAACCTGAGTTATGTTTGCGTATTGGTGGCTAAATGTAGCCACTAATAAGCAAGCACTATCCAGGGTGCTGAACCTAAAATGGTCCGGCTCCTAAGCTTTACATTCCTGATTTTTAAATAAAGATAGTAAGAGAATGAAGACAATTTGATAATAAGAGTAAATTAGAAAGTTGCTTAAAATTGCATGCTCTGAATCATAAAAAAAAATTGGTTTATTATTCCTTTAGCGATCAACTGTAGCTGAAGGTGCTCCAAATCTGCTTTCACAGTTTCTTAAATGTTACTGACATACATGGGGTTAGGTATACTGCTGTATTACTGATATAAAGGAGCAAAATTGTTGAGCCCTGACATCATGCATTCTTTGCCACACTTAACAGTCTGTGAGGCTGTGCAACTTCTACATAGAATGTCGTATAGATCCAAACAGTTTGAGGTAGTCCAGTAATAATTTGTTTAAAAAACGTATTAAAAAACAGATATGCTATAATATTGGCGCTTTTTTGTTTTTTACTTATCTAAACTAATCTTTACTTTCACACAAGAATATTGGTGCTACTGCAGGGTGAAGTCTGCCTTCTATAGCATGCTGTATGCCCACTCAATCTTCCCATTTGTATTGTACGTTACTGTCTGTACAATCTACTGGATTGTGAAAAAACTCATTGTAAAGCTGGATAGTTTGAATGTAGCAAGTCTGTGCAAACCGTGTAGTTTAGCCTAGTACTACATTTTGTTAAAAGCATCACTATAGTTTACCTACATGACCTACATATGACTTCCATAATACCACTATGTGACGTGAGTCACCAAGATCTGAGGGCCTGTTATGGAACATTCTTTGGGCAGGGGGTACATGGGCTTAAGGATACCCAGAGACTGCATGGAAATGTGGAATTGTATATGCTGGACACCCCATGTACTTTCATAAATCTGTCTTATGTCCACGTTACCCTGTATCCATAAATACAGGATGGGTACAGCGTGTGAGTGCCCCTTGTGGGAGCAATTGTGACTCTATAAACCAAGTGGGCATTAAGGACTTAATCGTTAATAAGAGCTGTTTTTATATTTTGTAATAAAAGGTGTATTTTATTTACGTTTCACATCTGATTGTGTCTCAGGACTCTGTCTGGGTAACCTGATTGTGTTCCTGTGTGATTAGGTTAACTAGACTGCCCAACATCAGATTGTCTGAGTAAACTTTCTTCCCCAGTTAATTAACTTGATATGTTAATCTGTTTTACCTGTGAATAGACAATTGTTAGAGGTTTGATGTATTGTTCTTATGTTTGCTTTACTGTTTGAGCAATGCCCTCTGTAACCTCCTCTGTAACCTGAAGCTCTGTGACTCTGGAATGCCAGGGTGTATAAATGTGTGCTGCTTTTAAATAAAGTGTTCATTTTTGTGTTCAGACCCCTGAGTGTTGTCTTAGTTCTGTTCACCTCTATAACTTTAGACTGCAGTCAAAGGGAGATACCAGGAGCTATTGCCCTGGATAAAGGGATGTCCAGGACAAGGGAAGTGTTCTGACGGAGGTACTCATTCGGGGTACCAGGCGGTCCGTCACTAGTTAGCCAATCATGAACAACATCAATTGCAATTACGAAATATAAAAGTTAAATATGCTTTCAACTCACATTTAGGTGGTCATTGCTGAAATTATATTGTTTTTCAGCACATATTGTCTAGAAGTATTTTGTTGTAATTTTTTTAAAAATATATTAGAAAATTATTTTCATTATTTTAATATTGGTACAATATATAGCAATTTCTTCAGTTATTGTAATCATACCATAAAGGATGATAAACCTCACACAGTAGATGTTGTAAGAAAGGAATATCACATGATACAGTATCAACAACATACTACAGATTTTCAGGCTTATGTTAATTATTATACAAGTAATAATAACTCTGTCTCCATTAACAATCCTAAAACAAAAAATATTTAGATCATTTCCTTTTTTTTAAATTAATTAATTGTTTTATGAGGTGATATCAACTCCCATGTGGAGCCATGTAACTATATGCCTTTAATAGCCACATCATCTCCCTCTTATTTTATATATACTTAGTTACACTGAACCCAAATTGTTTCTTTTGTGATTCAGATTTATCTTCGTTCTCTTGCTATCTTTATTTGAAAAAGAAGGCATCTAAGCTAAGGAGCCAGTCAATTTTTGGTTGAGTACACTGGACAGCACTTGTTTATTGGTGGGTGAATTTATCCACCAATCGGCAAAAACAACCAAGGTTGTTCACCAAAAATGGCATACGCAGGTATCTGGTAAGTATTCCTAATCTCTGAAACAAGGTGAGCATATTCAGGTAACAGGTAAGTATGCTTGGCTTTCAGCAACCAGATGAGAATATGCAGGTGCAAGGTACGTATGCTTGGTCTCTGGAGCAGGGTTAGCATATGCAGGTATAAGGTAAGTATGCTTGTTCTTTGGAACAAGGTGAGAATACATGTGTATCAGGTAAGTATGCTTGGTTTCTGGAACAAGGTTAGCATATACAAATAACAGGGAAGTATGCTTGGCTTTCAGGAACCAATTGAGCATATGCAGGTGCAAGGGAAGTATGCCAAACTCCAGGAACAAGGAAGTAAGACAATAACTCAGCCCAGGGTGATCGACATCCAGGGGGAAGTTTGGGGGCTCCACGTGGGACCCCGAGGCTGAAGACATCACTCTTGGCGTTCACCGAGACCGGAAGCCAAGCTCACTAAAGGTAAGTGCCTGGTAATCATTGTATGGTGCATGGTGAACATAACATCATGTGAGATCATTTATAAATTCTGAAATCTGTTTAAAATTATACTCTTAGAATTAATTCACCTTCTCAAAACACCAAACTAAGTTTACAGTTAATATTGGAATTTACATATTCAAGGATATTTATTTTTTGTCACTTTGAAACCTCTTTCCAACAGTAATAATGGCCTAGATTCATGAATGCTTTTGAAGTTTTCAAGGGATCTTTTGTAGAGGGGAGTTCATGTTTGAAACTCATTGAGTGTTTCTTCATCTATATTTTATAGTTTCATTAACATCTACAGTTATGTGGGGTAACAATACATGATATCTATTACAACTGATGCAAAATGCTTTATGTTAATATTTGTAAAATAAAATGTGTCTTCTATAAAAAAACAACAAAACAAAAAAAAAAAAACAACACATCTCTCTGGTGTCCAGTGAAAAAGATAATCACTATTCTCTATAGTGATCACCTGCATACATTTATCTCAGTAGATGTTACATTTGTGGGGAGAAACTACTCTGTTAGAATCACCTACCTTTTCATCAGTGTCTCCCTGGGCTCACATCTCCCTTGGAGTGCTTTGGTGTGCAAGATAATGGCTTCACAATGGCCCTTTCACAAAGTGCCAAAGTAACGAAGTTGTGTCTCTTTCACTGAGAATCTTTCCTTCTCATGACATCACTGTCTGATGCACTTAATAAGAAGTGAATTGTGTTCCTTTTTTGTTATGCTGCTATAACTACACGCAGTACAAAATGCAGATAATGTAGGGGGATCATTCTCTATGCTGTTCATATAAAGTTGAGAACAGCTCTGTGATTCCTCCGCAGTGAAGAGTTTAAAGGTTTCTCTAACTCCTCTCTCAATTTGCTCATTCCAGCCATCAGGTCACACTGTTCTTTTTTTTATCACGTTTCTTTATGAGAGACCATGTGTACCAAATGTAAAATACAGCATTGTTTGATTGCTGGTCTGTCCAGCAGGGATTTTGAGTAAGCATTCTAAAGATAACAAGATATTTTTCAAGGCTTCTTTCCTATTAACCCACTGAATATTTTATGTAACAGGGTTATTATTCAAGCTTAAAGCTGTTAAGGTATATTAGTCACACAGACTATTATTTCCATCTAGTCCATAAAACATATTGAGTGTTCGTTTACTCCTACAGAATTAAGCTTATATATTTTGGCTAAGTTTATGTATTTTAGGTCTTTATTACACTTAAAGGACCTTTAAACACAATAGAATTGTACAATCAACAAATGCATAATAAAAAAGACAATGCAAAAGCACTTGGATTACAAATGAACAGTAGTTTTTTTTTTCTGATAAATTTCAAAGGTAGTTCAATTATCCTTCCCCCTGCATCATGTGGCAGCCATCAGCCAATCACACAATGCATATACATATATAGATTTAATTCTTACACATGCTCAGTAAGAGTTGGTAATGGAATTGAATTGTGTTAACAATTATGTGTTCTATCTAAATTATGAAAGTTTAATTTTAAATGTAGTGCTCCTTTAAAGACTTTAACTATTTAAAGTGCAGAGCTAGATTTACACCACTGATAGCAAATACCCTGCAATTACAAGGTTTTTCTGCAGTTGTGCAATTAAATAAGATAGTTCATTGTGATTTTTTTTTTTAATCTGACATTGTTTTTCAATAGCCCAACTACACCCACCACTTGCCTTACATGGAGGCAAACTTGCAGTTAGGGACAGATATGTGGCAGGGTTAGGGTGTGTGAAGCCATCCACTAAGACCTTTGAGTTCTTAGAACTGGACTTAACAAACGTCTTGTGATGAGTGATGTCACCATTATATGCACTCACGATAACTCATTATAACAAATAACATTTGTATATTAATATAGATCCTGAATAATTCCCCACAGTTTCTGAATGGCTGTAGCGGGTATCAAAGTACTCATAACACAACATGTAATATGATGGCCAGTGTATTGCAAAATTGTATCACTTTCTGGAAAGTATCTCTCTTAGAATAGGGGGACCTAGGCAGCTCTCTGTATTGCCTAAAGTAAAATATCAATATGTTCATATGAATATCAATATGTTCTTATGAGTGTAAAATCAAAAAGGGCAGGTATGGTCTTCCTACCCTAATAAGGGTCATTTTGTTCATTAGACTGTTTAGCTAGAAATTAATTTGGCAGCACCCTCAACACCCTATCTCTATTCTTTTTCCAGTCTTCTTTTATTTTTCCAATCTATTCATCTTACAGCTCCAAATTTAATATCTCACAATGCAGGGAAATGCTTGCTAACCTGGTGACATAGTTACTGTATCCATGGTGCAATGCTTTTCTAGAACTTGTACGCTATGTTGCCATGCCATGGATTATCCAGGAATTTGCATGCATCTCCACATACTTCATCAGAGCATTGTCTTGACAGAGGATAAAATATGAAAACTATTTCTGATTTTCCTTTTGTCAACTTACCAGCTGCATTACACTTCATAATGCAACTGAATAACAAACAGCTTGTTTGCTGTATTTCTGGGTTATAAAATATATTCTTTAATCTTGATTTGTACCATAAGCAACTGTATTGCAGCAGCTGGACAACTTGGTATTTTTCCTCTTGGAAAATTTAAAACCATAATCTTTATTTGTATGCAAATCCAGGTATACTGCTTGCTTGTTTGTTTGTTTTTGTAAAGCTTTATATTATATATAGTGAAATTCATATTTAGTATCAGGACCAATGAATGATGGGAAGGAAGAAAAATGCTATAATATTTGTATTAAGATAATGAATCTTGACTTGACATTTGAGTTTGTTTTTCGTATGACAGATGTTTCTGCCAAATTTATTAATTGATGACCTACCTTTTAGAGGTTATAATTGTATGAACTGGGGATCTAAAGTGACTGGATATCATTTTGTATTGCATTTTCTTTTTCTTTTCCTCCTAGAAAAACAGTATTATATCTTTAACATTGTTTTATTCATATATAAAAGAAGCATAAATGTATTTAAAGGGACATTAAACACTTTGAGATGGTAATATAAAATGATAAATTGTATATAATAAAAACAACTCTGTAATATACTTTCATTATTTATTTTGTCCTCTTTGCCTGTAATTCCATTCTGAAATTGTGAGCTTTTCAGTTCCTGTTAGAAATGGAAGTGCAGAACACTGTTAAATCCAGCACAACCATTGGCTGCACACTCTAGTGACCTATTTATAACTGACCCTAATTGGCTACAGCAAAGAAGGTAACACAAGTTACAACATGGCAGCTCCCAGTGTTTTATAGACACTAAAACTTTACACTTATTTTGTCACTTTTTAAACAACTAATGAAACTTTAAAAAATACATCTAAATGTTAGTCATGGACTAATCTTTTCTTTGAATGCATCATTCTAACTAGCATGTATTTAGTGTTTAATGTCCCTTTAAGTAAAAATCAAACTGAACAAGTTCAAATAGGTAGCATTTGAATATGAAACAATGCAGAAATATTTTGCATTGGAATGTTGAGCATTTAACCATTAGTATGACGCTGGAACAACTCTCTAGATTTTGAGCAAAAAGTCATTGCTCACAACTGAAGTAATAAATTGCAATAAACAAAGGGTGATTTGTTAGCAGGGGTTAGCTCCACCAGAAATCTATATGTAAAGTTTTGTAGAAATCATTGTTGTTGTTTTTTTGTTTCTTTAAGATATATTTTTTTTGCTGGCAAAGGTGCACACCATGCATACTCAAAAGCAATAGTTGATGCATACAGGCCCATTTATCAAGCTCCGTATGGAGCTTGAAGGGCCGTGTTTCTGGCGAGTCTTCAGACTCGCCAGAAACACAAGTTATGAAGCAGCGGTCTAAAGACCGCTGCTCCATAACCCTGTCCGCCTGCTCTGAGCAGGCGGACCGAAATCGCCGGAAATCAACCTGATCAAATACGATCGGGTTGATTGACACCTCCCTGCTGGCGGCCGATTGGCCGCGAGTCAGCAGGGGGCGGCGTTGCACCAGCAGCTCTTGTGAGCTGCTGGTGCAATGTTAAATGCGGAGAGCGTATTGCCCTCCGCATTTAGCGAGGTCTTGCGGACCTGATCCGCAGTGTCGGATCAGGTCCGCAAGCCCTTTGATAAATGGGCCCCATAGTGCTTATCCTCATAAGTCTTTTCTTCAAAAGGACATCATCAATTTGATTATACTTAAATATATATATATATATATATATATATATATATGAATAATTTTAAGTAATATCCATTAAATATATATTTTTTAAGTTTAAGAATGTTTATTTAACAAAATGTAACAGTACAATAAGAAATCAATGAGGTTGTACAGTGTTTACAATCATGGTAATAAGACTGTTTCTCTGCATTGGGCAATGCTCATGGATGCTGAAGAATCCTGCATCTCCTCTTTGTTCCATGATTAGACAGAAGGAGGCTCTAGAAAGTTTGATGAGAAGAAATGTCCTATGCCCTGAAGTGTGTTCATGGCTTTAACACATTTTAACATATATAATAAGGCATGTAGGTATTCAGCCTGCGCTTTACACGTCAGTCCACATTTTGTATCAATATATTAATAAATTTTCATCCCACGATCAGTCTAAATAAACATGTGTGCTGCGTGTTCTTTTGGTAGGATTAGGGGGGGGAGGGATTGTCAGGGGCAGGTTGCGTTAAGAATAATTAAGTTGGTAGGGGGGTAAAGGGGGGGAGGGATGGCTTAGGGTATAAATTATTTCAGATTCTCTAGTTCTCCTGTTTTCACAGTTCCATCATCATTTCGTGGACTTCAATTTTGTTAGTTCGTAGATAATGGTATCTCTCCATCTGTATTAACAGGTTTACCTGATCAGACCATTCCCCATTGTAGGGATCGTTGGGGTTTTCTATCGTCTGCGGATTAGAACTTTTACACTATTCAGCATAGTTGTGGAGGCCCATAAATAGTAACGTCTCCAGCCTGTTAGGTATTAGTGTCTCTAGGATTGGACTCATTCTAGCCGTTGCATCCTCCATTAGTTTGTGTATTCCCGGGCAGCTCCACTATATGTGCAATATAGTGCCTTTTTCCCTGCAACCCCTCCAACACCCTCCTGTGGTTTTGGGATATATTTTTTTGTAGTCTGTGTGGGGTTAGATACCAGCATGTTAGGAATTTGAGATATGTTTCTAAGATTTTGGCGGATATGGAAGAGTTTTTAGTTGTACTGAAAATGTGTTTCCACTCTTGGTGAGAGATGTTCAGGCTATGCTCCCTGGGCTAAGCACTGGTATAGCCTGGCATGGTGCCTGTATTTGGGATTAGTAAGATTTTGTAGAGTAGAGAGTTGGAGTGTGCTGGTGGGTGTTGTAACAGACATAGCCTTTCAAAGGCAGCTAATTTCCTAGTGAGCTGATGTTTGTTAATGTGCATGTCATAAAAGTGTTTTAATTGGGCATTTGCGAACCAGTTGGTTAGGAACTCTGGATTTGAGTTTATTTCCTGGTATGGTTTTAGTTTATTGTCTTGTCGGAGATGTTGAGATGTTTCTGTTCAGATGTGTTTTGGTGTTTTATGGTGTGCCCTTTTGTTGAGAATAGGTATCGCCTGATTCTGTCTAAAAGGGGTTAAAGGTAAGATCTTGGTTGAGATACTGCTGGCTACATTAGTGGTTAAGTCCCAAACTGTGAAGAATTATTTTATTAATGGGTGCTGTGTGATTTGCAGTCCTCTGATTAGATTGTAGCCATGCAGTAGTGCCCATATTGTCTCTATGCATGATATCTCTATCCAGTTGTACCCATTGTTTGTGTTTGATGTTAGTACACCAGTCTAGAAGTCTGTGTAGGAAGGTGGCTTGCTGGTATTTAGAGATGTCTGGGACTCCCAATCCCCCTTGCTCCTTTGGCAGGTATAATGGTGTTTTTTTTTTGTGGTCTAGTACCGTTCCAAATGTATGTATCTAGGTGATCTTGTAATTTGTGAATGTAATTATGGGGTAGTGGTATTGGTAGGGTCTGCAGGATATATAAAATTCTAGGGAGAATATTCATTTTGACTACACTTATTCTGCCCAGCCATGATATAGATTTATTTTTCTAATTTGACATATCGCCCACAATGGACTGTACTAGGGAACTGTATTGGATTCAAATAGTGTATTTGGATCGGGTGAGAGGTATATTCCCAGGTGTTTCATTTTTTTGTTCCTGGAGGTGTAATGGGCAGCCCACTATGGCTTGTAAGAAAGCATCTTGTTGCATAGATACATTTAGTATCTCTGATTTCTATAGGTTAAGTTGGAAATTTGAGACTTTGGCATGATCTGCAAAAACTTCCAGGGTTCTGGGGAGTGAGGTGTTTAAATTTGTGAGTGACAGCAGGACATTGTCGGTGTACATAGCCAATTTGTATTCAGTTTCCCCTACTTTAATCCGGGATATAGATTTGTCGTTTCTAATTTTGTTTGCTAATGTTTCTATGGATAAAGCAAATAGAATGGGTGATAGGGGACAGCCCTGGCTCCGTTTTGTTATTTGAAATTTATCTGAAAGTAAGCTATTCACTTTAACCTTTGCTGAAGGGGCACTGTACAGGGCGAAGATAAGTTTGTGGGGACAATATGGCGCATAAGAATGGCTCAGCATCCGTAGAGATGATGGCGGCAGGTGTTCTAGTTAGTTGCGCATGTTTCATGAGTTGTAAAACTTTGAGGATATTATCCCTGGCCTCCCTGCCTGGAACAAACCCCACTTAGTCTAGGTGTATGAGGGATGGCAAGAATGTAGTTATACTATTTTCTAAGACCTTGACAAATATTTTAATGTTTGTATTCAATAGGGAGAGTGGTCGGAGGTTTTCTGGACAATCTGGAGTTTTGCCTGACTTTGGTATTACGAATATGTGGGCCTCCAGTATACTTGGTTTCATAATATTTTATGCTGAAGCCTTCAGTTCCCAGGCTTTTCCATTCGGCATAAGTTTGATTGCTGTGGCTATTTTGGCAGTGGAAATTGGAGATTCAAGATATTCCAGGTTCTCTGTAGTGAGACTGTGTAGGTTTATGTCCATGAAGTAGTTTTCTATGTGTTGGTCTTGGGATTTGTGTTCCTAGCAGCTGATTTGGGGGTTAGGTTCACGTTTTATATTATATAGGGAGGAGTAATAGCTTTTAAAGATGTTCGCTATTTCCTTGCTATCTTTGAATTTGTTTCCCTGTTTGTCTGTGAGTTCAAGTGCATGTGTTTTGAGCTGTTTGCGCTTTAAAGCTCTAGCTAGGAAGGAACCTGGTTTATCTCTCTGTTCGTAGTAATGCTTTTTTAAGTGCAACATTTAGTTTTGTATCTGTTTGAGTAAGTGGGAATTTAGGGTTTCTCATGCCTGTGTTAGGGATTTGAGGAGGGTTCTTTTTTTATTCTGTGTTTCCCAATAGGATATTTGTGACAGGAGTGAGTTTAAAAATTGTCTGTGTTGTTTTTTTTGTTTAGCCTTCATCTGGAAAAGTTTGACCCCTGGGGACACATTTGTTTGTTTTCCATATAGTGGAGGGTGTGTGTAGGTCTGGTGCATTGAGGCTGAATAATTCCTTGAGTGGATTTTCTTAGTGGATTTGATTAAGGCTGTCATCTAAGAGGTATTCATCCAGCCTCCAGATGAAAGGTGTTTTTAATGCCTCTGGGAAACTGTAGGGGACAGGATACATAGGAATGGTCCGACCAGGTTTGTGGGAGTATATCTGCATTAGTAATCATACATAATCCTAGGGAGTCTGTTATTAAGTAGTCGATCCTGGAATAGGAGTTGTGGGGGTGCAAGAAAACGAATAATCTTTGTTGGTGGGGTGCAATGTTCTCCATATATCATGCAAGAGTAGTTGGGATAATTGTGGGTGTCCTGTGTGGGGTTTAGGGGGAGGTTAAAGTCTCCTCCAAGGAGTATTATGCACTTTGAATTTTGAGAAGTTTTTGTGTCACTTTTTTGCAATAGTACATGTTGATTTGTGTTGGGAAGGTATATGTTGGCTAGGGTTATAGGTTTTCCATAAAAGAGGCCTACCACTATTAGGAATCGTCCATCAGTGTACTTTTCAATGTGTGTGGCCAGGAGTTGGAGTGTGTTTTTAATTAATATGCTAACCCAGCATGTTTTAGAGCGACCTAAGGACAAGTATGTTGTTTGGTATCTGTGTTGTGACTAAGCAATTTGGGTTCCCTACCTTTTTTTAAATGAGTTTCCTGTATATATATTATGTCACTGTGATGTTTGTACAGGTCACAGAATGCTATTGACCTCTTTTCTGGACTCTTAAGGCCTTTAGCATTGATTGTGATGATCTGTATTAATCTCGGAGGTTTATTACTTATGGAGTTGTTCGCCATTATGAGGGAATAAGATGTGGGGGGGGGAAAGGGGGGAAACTTAGCAGGTCAGTGGGGTGTTACGTATGGAGGTTATAGGGCGGGAGGTTATTACTCAGAGTAGGGTATGTGGATTATGTGGACTAAAGAGTGTTGTCAGGCCTAGGAGTGACCATTATAGTCTTGCTGTTTCTGAGTGTTAGTTCTTTGAGGTTTGTTTTTGGGTTTGTGTAAAATTCTTCATATTCTTGACGAGTGCCGAGCTCAAGCCAGCCTCCTCCTAAACAGAAGGCAGCAAAATTTTAGTTAAGCAAATAGCCGCTCTTTATGTAATGATCCCTTTGCATTATAATGATAATGCCGGCTTGTTCCAAATCGCATTCACAGTTTGGTTAATTGTACTCACATACGCATCGTACACAGTTGGGCTTCTACACATTGGCTTCCTGAAAAGTGCGCTCTATTAATCAATCCCGTGCTCTATAGAAAAGACTCAGATGCACTGCCGACGATATGCCCATAATGTGAGGGCTAATGAACTGCAATTGCACTATCATTCACAGGCCTGGCACCCAGGTAACCCTCTGTGATAGGAGATGAATGATGAATATCACGGAGGGCTTGAAAATTAATGAAATATTCAGGCTCAATTTACAAATAGAATGAGAAAAACATAGTTAAAACATCTGTATTGATGATTGTCTACTCACATAAAAAACTTTCAATAACTGTAAAAAATAGCTTTGGGTTTACTGTCCCTTTAAGATAAATGTTCACAAACTTTACTAGATGTGTGTATAATGAGCTTTTTTTTAATTTATTTTTTAAATTAATTAAAGTAAAAAAAATCGAAAATATCACAACAATTTGTTTTTTTGTTTTGTTTGAATAACAGAAGAAAATCATGACCTTGGTGTTATTTTAAATACTTTGCAGATTTACAATTTGTATTCTTAGGTTGGAAATTATTAAAAAAAAGTTTTATTTATTGGTTTTAAATATTTATATATTTAAATTTCTGTTAAATATTCAGCTCATTATGTTATGCCCTAGTTCTAGATTAAGCTGCTTATTGCTCGGTATACAGATGGTCTTTTGTGGCCCCCTACCATGCACAGTTTTAAAGAGATCTCTGCTGGAACTCAGATGTATAAATTAAAATGACTGAGTTTTGGATTAAAATACCTGAAATACATTAACAATATGACTTGTTTTATGTACTCTGAAGACTGTAGTCATGAAACTTTTTTAGACATGAATGGAATTTGACATTAAGTAAAATATATCTTCCTACTTTTTACATTTGATTTGGCTTTTTAATACATGTCAGGGATTAGTTAGGATGCCAAAAGTGTTCTACTGAATAGAGTGACTAGAAGGATCTTATCATTAATGATATCAGGTTCTATAACTGGCTCTACATAATACAGGGAGGGCCGATTGTAATAACTAATACCATTAGTGATAAGTGGAGCTTTTAGCTACTCAAAGGGCCCCATGTACTAAACTCCGTGCAGACAAGGTTCTCAACTTGAGAACACCTCTGCACAGCTTTTAGAGTACGGGCAGTGGACCCTGTACAGCCCATTTGTACCATTACCAACTCAAACGAGTGTGTAATGCAGCCCCCCTTCCTTCCTGTGAGAGAAGGGTCTGTCATCCACACAGAGTGAGCTTGCGGAGATTATAAGAACCATCTGTCCAAGAACTCTAAAACAGCTTACATGGATCCCAATGTGTGATTAACTTTACAATATTACTGGTGAATATGTGAACACGCACACGATAGTGTAAGTTTGACTTCTTGTGCTCGTCGGGTTAGCGTGTGTGTAAAAACAGTTTACTTTCATCTCATAATAGGAGCGCAACTTGATGATTGCAAAAGCTTACTTCTAACACAATCAATGCTTGAGGGGGAGCATTAATTAGCCTCCACTTGTAATCTGGCCCTGAAACTTCACATTTTTTACCTTCTGTATCCTATGTAAAGTTTTAACACTGTACTACTTCTACTCAAAGGTTGTTGTATAAACCAACTCATCATTCTGAAATAGTTATAGAACCTTAAATGGAATTCTCTAATTTGTGAGAGATATTGCAGCTCCTTAGCATGTGGACAATAATAGGCTGGCTTCTGATTGGTTGATCTTGTTTGCAAAGGTTAAACATATAGTCGACTAGAAACAATATTGGAAAAAATGACATGCTCTAAAGAATTAGAACTTGTAATTTGTTTAATTAGATTGTCCCTTTAATGTACTGTAGTGAAATTATCTGTTATCTCTCAATTCATGTCACAGTAGACTTACAAGTTATGTTGCTTTTCTTAGTTTAGGTGCATAGAGAGTTCTTAAAAATTAGATACCCAGAGATGCAGCACGAGCTAGGAGTTGTTCATAGTTAAATGTACAAATATGATTTAGTCATGAAAATTTCGACCTATATAAAAAAGCAGGTGACTCGCACCTTAGACAATTCATAAATCCCTAAAGATGACAAATAAATCTTTTATGCCATACCTAAGTACAGAATGCACAGTAAGCAGGTACGGTATATTGCACTGGGATTAAAGGGACTCTCATAAACAAAACAAATGAGCTCTATGAAGAGCAAAAAGTAGTTCTGCTTTAAAACCTGCATGATTTCAATCTTCTTTATTAAAACACAACACTTTAGTCTTAGCTGAGGGTAACTTAAATGCAAATAAGCACATATATTAGTTAAATCTTTATAAGGAGAACAAATAAAGTTAAAGGGACAGTTTACTCCAAAATGTTTGTTTAAAAAGATAGATATTCGCTTTATTAGCCATTCCCTAGTTTTGCGCAACCAACATGGTTATATCAATATACTTTTTACTACTGTGATTACCTTGCTTCTACGCCTCTGCAGACTGCTTCCTTATCTATTTATTCATATATTTTAGCCAATTAGTGCTGACTCATGAATATGTCCATGGGAGTAAGCACAATGTTTTCTATATGACACTTATGAACTAGCATTGTCTTGCTTTGGTTATAAAAGTGCATTGAGATAAAAGGCGGTCTCTAGTGGCTTAGAGACAGGCATAAATTTAGAGGATTTAAAGTTATAAAGTATATTAATATAACAATGTTGTTCGTGCAGAGCTAGGGAACAGAACAGGTTGTAAAGGCGGTATCTATCTTTTTAAAAAATGTTGTGGAAGACACAGATGCAGAGACACAGAAATTGCAGCAAATATAGCAAGTACACAGAGCAATGAAATAACAAATTTAATCTGAGAAAAAAATTGCAAAAACCCATAGTAATTGGGACATTAAATTCAATTAGGGTTGCTACTTCAGCCATGTTTTCCTGGACACTTATACGTTATACATGCTGCAGGGTGTGCAGGTAGGAACATGAATTTCAACCCTGGACAGCACACAAATAGTGACACTGAACAGCACTATTCATGTTCATCTCTGCACACCCTGCAGCATGTATAACTCATAAGTGTCCAGGAAAACATGGCCGAGGTGGCAACCCTAAATGCAATACAGAGGGGCAGGCCAGATTTTCATATCTGAACTTGAGCACAGGTGCAATAATCAGCTGACCAGAAACCATGGTTACTAAACTGCTCACACCCATCAGATGATTATTCCACCTGTGCTTTAGTTGAAAATCTGGCCTGTTAGGGGTACGCGAGGACTATAGTTGAGAAATACTTATGTCCGCAAATTCTGCAGTTGCAAACAGATTAGGAAGCAGAGGTCATACAACCGGTGCTTTGTAACTTTCAATTGCAGGTTTGCATAAGCGAGTCTGTTCCAAAGCGCCATGAATTGAAATTATGTGTATATAAAAATGAGTTTTATGTCCCTTTAATTTATTAGTCTTATTTTATTTAATCATTATTCATGCAAAACTATTAATAGACTGATCCGCTGTAGAAAGTGCCCTTGTGTAAATGAGTTGTCTGAAGAAGGGGTGTGTGTGTGTGTGTGTGTGTGTGTGTATGTATGTATATATATGTATATGTGTGTGTGCGTTTATGTGTCTGTCTTAAAGGGAAATAAAAGTATAGAACAAAATATTGTAATATAATTACAAAATGCCTTATTTTACATACAATTGTGTTTTTTTGTTTTTTTTTGTAATTTAGATCTTTTGTGCTTAAAAGTATTTTGTTTGTATATTTCTGGAGCATGTACCTAAAAAAGGGTTCTGATCAATATGTCCCTAATGAGCTGTTGCTAGTTGTATACAAACCTGCACTTTACATTAACCTTTATCATAACAAAAATTGTACTTTTTTATGCTTCATATCATTTTGGGCGTTAATTGTCCGTTTACAGATCAATACTCAAAAATAAAGAGATAGGAGCACCAGTCTGTGATGATGTCTTGAAGCATTTATTAATAGAATGCCACAATTAAAATACACAACGATAGCGATATTGGGGCAAAATAGTTATGGACCCACTGCAAACAGCCAACCAGTATTGACACCAGCAGGAGGATAGCTAGGCAGCTGACGTGTTTCGGTCCGTAGCTTGGATTACAGTGAGCACAGCTGTTTCGGCACAGAACTAGGTGCCCTCCTCCCAAATCCTACCATTTGCTAGTCAGTGTAATGAACAAAGATTCTGCCTATCGTGCAGCAGTAGCAGGTGATGACCGAAAGAGGGTCTGTTGACTCACATGATACTACACACCGAGAATCAGTGCTCTATTTCGAGGAAAAGTTTGTTGAATACCACCGCCTCCAATTGATCAGGAGAATCGTCTCGGGGCCCAAGGTAGGATACTGTGTATTCCATTGGGGCCACTTTGTGGTGGCTGGTGACACATCAGAGTACGACCTTATGACCAGACAAGGGGGATTCTGCTACCGGAATTTTTTTGGCATAGACACCTCACTAGAAGTAATACACATTAGTGACTATACATCAACACTTTCTTGCCATCCACTATTATTTGAGCAGTGGACTTATAAACACATTAGCTGTTTGGACTAGAGTTTATATGTGGATTGTTTCTCATTTACAGATCAAGCCTAACTTGTCCTCTGTTTTCTTACATTCCCACTGAAAAATGTTAATAGATGTGTCTAGTGGGTGGCAAGTGAGGGGGAGGGGTATATATGTCCTCCTGTGGAAATTGTTACCAAGATAGACCATCTTTTATTGGATTCCAAAGGTTCTCTGTGGCTACAGTAAATGTAGTCAAGTTTGACTTTAGACTGATTTACATGGTGTTTAGACCACAGTCGTTTATGTGATTTCAATGATGGGAGCATGTCAGGGGGGAGTGCCTATGATGCTAGGCACCCCCTCCAGCCCACCATCCCATTCAGGAAGCGCCTATGGCTTCAGTATAGCCAAACAGCTAGGACGTTCTATGCTGCCGTAACAGCGCTAAAGCCCAGTGCAGTTAGGACAGCCTAGAACGTCCTAAGAGCGGGAAGGGAAAGCACCTACAAATAGAAGCTTTGTTCATAACTGTAGAAAGTATAGCAATTCATAAGAATGGTCATGATGAATGCACGGCTATATTCACAACATTGAGAGCAATCATAGCATTGAGGTAAATCTTCCCAAATACTTTAAAATTCACTGGTATGTTTATGTTAAAATAAAGCAAAACAAAATGAAAAAAATAAATAAAAAATTTACAGGTAAAATGTTTTTTTTAATGTATTTTTAAATAGCATATTACATTATCAGCAATTAAGCACTGCATGGCATAAGGTGTTCATAAAAAATAAATGTTATTCGTGTTTTTTTGTTGCCAAAATTTTTGTTTTGCAGCCCAGACACATTCCCCTTTAAAACACCTATTTAGCGTATTTATATACTCTCCTTTGCTGTGCACAGTGGGGACAGATATAAAGAAGCCCCATCACTGAATCACTTTGTGCAATGTTACATCTATCAAGCTCCGAAAGGAGCTTGACGGCTCGTGTTTCTGGCGAGTCTTCAGACCCGCCAGAAACAGCAGTTATGAAGCAGCGGTCACAAAGACCGCTGCTCCATAACCCTGTCCACCTGCTCTGAGCAGGCAGACAGGAATCGCAACAATTCAACCCGATCGAATACGATCGGGTTGATTGACAGTTCCCTGCTCACGGCCGATTGGCCGCGAGTCTGCAGGGGGCGGCGTTACACCAGCAGCTCTTGTGAGCTGCTGGTGCAGTGCTAAATATGGAGAGCGTATTGCTCTCCGCATTCAGCGATGTCTTGCGGACCTGATCCGCACTGTCGGATCAGGTCCACAAGACATTTCTTAAATATGCCTCTCAGAATCTTGCAGCCCAGACTTTCTAGGGGCTGTAGGAAAAAAAAAAACTCAATTCTAGGAGTTACATTACAATTAAACAGGCAAGGTAGATAATCAAATTGCATAGAGATTTGTTTTTAATAGACATAATTAAACATTTTATGAGACTATATTTTTTTACATAAATGTCCTTTTAATGCAAGTATTATAAAGGAATACGCTCGCAAAATGTTACTATGTTCTCCACAGATTCCTCACCATCACGATAATTTTGTCGTAGAGAAAATTTTTCTCTGCTCATATTTCCATGTTATCAGATTTGAAAGTGACGTATTGTGCAAAATTTTGAAATTTGCAATGTTTGTGTATTTAAAAAAAAAAAAGTCTCTCATTATATTTTATTCTCTCTTGTTTTTTTATTTTGCTAAAGTTTGAAATGTTATCTTTCCTCCTTGTTACCATGGTTTGTGAAATAATGATCTAATATTGTACTATGACCCATAAATGAATCTGCCTAGTTATTTTTCACCTCCCTTTCATTTCAAATATCACACAAAATGTGCTACTGGTGGTAACATAGTCAAAGTTTACGTGTCAGTAAAGTCTAATTTGTTTCCCGAGAATGAGGTTTGAATAGAGAATGTCAGATGCGGAATACAAAATATGATCATTGCTAAACCCATAGATCTATTCAGCTGAGACAGAGTTGGATTTCTAATAGTAATGTTAATGTTGCAGAAAATCTTTGTACTCCATTTATTGTGGCACTTACACCTAATCGCTATGCTAAGACGCACCCAGTTGGTCCCAATATTCTGATAAGTTTTTGGTGTGTAATTTGCGTTGTGGAGAAAAGTGATAGTAATAATTTGTTAAGTGTGCAAAGGTTGACCTTTTGTGAGCATGATCTGAAAGATGGGGAATTGCTGCAAATGCTGCAATTCTATTCTATGTTGTGTGTCATCAGGGGAGAGATTTTCATTTGAAAGGGACATAAAATTGCCAAATGTGTTAGAGCATTTTATTATTGCACATGTAACTGTGTTTAAACCCTGCAGATCAGCAATGCACTACTGAGAGCTAGCTAATCACATCTGGTATGCCAATGACAAGAGGTTTATGTTCATAGCCAAAAATCACCACCTAAATTCCTGTAGTGCATTACAGCTCCTGAGCCTACATAGCTTTCCAATGAAGGATACCAATACAATGTAGTCAACTTGATTTTAAAAGTTATTCATTTTCTGTTTTTAGAATGTTAGCTAGCAAGATAATTTCCATTCATGAAATGATGTGGTATGTGGAAGCTGTCTTCTGATAAGCATTTGTTAATTTTGGATAGATATTTCACTCTAATGTATAGATGATAATATTACTTCTTATTTTCTAGTATTTCTGAATTTGCTAACATATAACTATACCTGACATGTCCATTATGTTTGCCCATTTATGCAACAAAATGCTTTATCTATCATGCTAGCATTATCATTTTGTCACAGGTTTATATTGACTGAGTTTTTGTATTAGATTTTAATCTGATTACTTTTTCAGATGTTTTAGATTTAAATCTCTCAACAACTATATTCTATTCCACTAGAAACAGAAATACATTAGAATTAGCATGTTTAAAAAAATGGTTGTTTCAATAAAATCAATACAGTTAGCTTGTGTGTAGCCCTTATTTTCCGCCAGTTAAATTTTGACCGTTTGACTATAGCGCCTGTTCCAAGTGATCATGTGACCAATATTGAGGCTATGCAAATACTGACTGTAAAAGTTCCTTTTCTGGAATCGGATGTTTTAGTTTTCATATATATGTAATAATTTGTGAGAATTGTATTGCTGTTAATCTTCTGCATATAGTTCAAGGTAGTGCAATATGTCAAAAAATAATATCAAACTATTCCTTATTTTCATCTACCGGTTTTATTTTAAAATATAAGAATATTATCCCAAATTGTGATATTTTGGGAAGCTGAATTGATGATATGATGAAATCATGAAGTGTTTGACTATTATGTGGTAGAGTGAACATAAGAATTTTAACAAAAAAATATTTTTTTCTCCTTCTGGTGGTTTTGTTTTTGCCACTTTTGGTTACTGTGGCAAACTGGAAAAATCTAGCTTTGTTATTTGTGTGTTAGAAATACAGCACTAAAAAGAGGAGTTTAAACGCAATAAGATTAACAGTATAAAACCCATTCAGCACAGGGGTGAGAGAAGGCTTCGTTTTGAACGGATTAAGTTAACAGCCATTGGGGTTGAATTATCAAGCTCTGATGCCCCTGTTTCCGCGTGAGCTTTCAGGCTCGCTGGAAACAGCAGTTATGAAGCAGCGGTCTAAAGACCGCCGCTTTCCTAACCTCTTCGTCACCTCTTCGTCACCTCTAAGGTGGCAAAATCTAATCTCCGCTGTCGAGTCCGACCGAGGAGATTGACAGCTCCTGCCCGCGCATGATTGGCAGGGGGTGGAATTGCAAGCGAGCGCAAAATTGCCCTTTTTTTGCAATGGTGATTACCAGCGGGTAATTTCGCCCCTGTCCATTTCAGCTTTGATAAATCTAGCCCTAAATGTTTCCACATGTCTGCTTTTGGTATTGCTACAGCTTCACCTTTTTCTGATCTCTGTATCACCCTTCTTGCTTGTCTCATTTCCCCTGCCCTTAATTCTCTCCTTTTTTTGTTCTGTCTTTATTTATTTTGTTCCTATCTATTCCTATTTCCCTGCCCTTTCTCATTGTGTCTTGACTATCACAGTTTACATCAAATGCTGTTTTCACATATTTTCAGTTGTAAACCTTGTGCTGTCCATGGTGCTGATCTGATTGCTTTGCTAGTATAGGTAGGGTGATAAAGAAATCTGTTCTTTCTGGCCTGTGTCCTGTCCAGTTGCTCACAGTGTTGAACTGAATGAGTGACAGCAGCTGGGGATGGGATATTAATATCATAATGTCCCCTGTCATAAAATGTTTATTTAAGGAAAACAAAACGGCAAAGCAGTATTCATGCATAGTTTATTTTGCTTTGCCTGCTTTTGCTGTAAAATAGTAAAGGTTGTGCTTGTTCAACTTCGTCTAGAGAGGCTGGCGTGCCTTCATCATAATTAAGTTTGGTTATTAGTTAGATTGGAGTACACGCTATCTATACCTGTTCCTAATTGCCCACAGCAAAAATGACCATGGATTTCACAAGGCTTTTCAACTGGTGTATTCTTAAACTGCTTTTGCTTTCAAAAACTTTGTAAAATGTCCTAGCTTAATAACAGTGTTAAGTAATTTTAAAAACATTTATTTATTTCCTAAGATATGGAGAGTCCACAACATCATCAATTACTAGTGGGAATATCACTCCTGGCCATCAGGAGGAGGCAAAGAGCACCACAGCAAAGCTGTTAGGTATTACTCCCCTTCCCATAATCCATAGTCATTCTCTTTGTCTCTGTCAATGGAGGAGGTGAAGTTTTGGTGTCTGAAGAAAATTGGATTTCTTTCCCTTCAAGCAAGATTTTTGGGTCTAGCTGTAGTCCACGTCAATCTCTGCAGTAGAGTAGTGGTGGCTTTAAAGCAGTTAGGAACTTGTAAGGTGGGCCTTGCTGCGTTTTCCTAACATATTTGCTGTCCTAGTATAGAAAACCAGGGTAGGTTTACTTTGTTCTTTCTTTCTTTTTCTACAGGTCTCTGTAAGGAGTGGCGTCCTTTCACACCATGTGAGCTGTCTACCTGCCAGACAGCTAGACTGCAGGTAAGTGCTTTTGTCTTCTAGGGGGGAGACTTGCACTTCAGAAGGCTTACTTCTTTGCAGTATGTGGGACATTTATAATCCTTTTGTAAAGGATTCTTTTAAGGCAGGAGCAGGTGCGTTGTGTATGTGATGAATAAGAGACTTAGGTTATACTCCTTTTGGACAGTTAACCTTTTTCTGAGGCTCATGAGATATTTATTTATGTGTGTGGGGCACTTATATTCATGCTTAGACATTTTTGCTCTGCAGGCTAATGCAGCTTTAGCACAAACAAGCTGCTGTTAGTCATTTTTTAGTACTGGCTACAAACAGACCTATGCTATTGGATTGAGATCACTAGACGGATTTTCAGCTTTGGGAGTATGCAACCTAACCTAACAGAATGATTATTGACATGCAGGATATTGCAGCAGTCCTTTTCCTGTTAGAATTGGCTTTTTCGCGCACTTTACATGTTGTGCATCGCTTTTTATCCATGATCATTTGACTTCCTCCATCCCGCTCATTCCTTTTATCGGAGTGGTGTTGGCAGTGCTGCAAAATCGGCAAGCTCTTTTTCTGCACTATCCTTTGCATTGCAGGATTGTATTTCTCCGGAGGGGGCAGGTAGGACACCTCAGTTCAGGCTGAGGTGTAGAGGTGCTCAATTAGGTTGACTTACTGACCGCAATTATCACACTAACTAAATACATATTTTTTTCTTGCCATTCTTTTTAAATATGGGCATGGAGCAGGAGTCTGCTTCCATGGACAGATGTGTAATGTGTTTAGAGAATCAAATAATGATAACATTTCTGACCCTAATGTCTCTCAGGATGCTGCTGTTCAGGCAATGCCACAGCTTTCTCCTCAAACATCCCAAGCCTCTATGGTGTCACATACAGTGCCCTGCAGTTCCTCTCAACCCCCCGGAGGAGTTTATTTGCAAGTAGAAATAGCTGCCCAGGTATCTTCTGCGGTATCTTTGGCAATTTCTGCCTTTCCTATGCTAAAGGGAAAACGCAAGAGGAAATTTAGAGATTCAGATAGTTAAGTTTCTGCTCCAGTTTCTGTTTCCCAAGTTACCCTCCCTCATAAGTCTGATGAGGAGGATACGTTGGTAGCCTCTGAGGATGAAATCTCAGATTCTGAGAGTATAATTTCTTTATCTGATGCTGAGGTTGTCACCTTCAGATTTAAGCTTGAACACCTCTGTGTATTGTTAATGGAGGTTTTTGCTATTTTGGACGTCTCTGATACTCCTGTTGTTTTTAACCCTAAGAAATCTAGTAAACTTAATAGATACTTTTGATGTTCCTTACTCTGTGGAGGTGTTTCCTGTTCCAGACTCTGCAATGGAGATTATATCACAGGAATGGGAGAAGCCAGGGATACCCCTTTTTCCCATCTCCCCTCATTAAAAAGATGTTTCCTGTTGCTGACTCCATTAAAGATTCATTGCACACAGTGCCGAAAGTAGAAGGGGCTATTTCTACTGTTCTTTTAAGGATCCAATAAATAAAAAGATGAAAGCTTATTTGAAGAAGATGTATGTTCCTCAGGGTCTTCAATGGCAACCTGCAGTTTGTATTGCCACTGTGTCAAGTGCGGCATCCAATTGGTTCGACTCCTTGTCTGATTAACTTCAGGTAGAGACTCCTTTGGAGGAGATCCAGGATAGGATTAAGGCTCTCAAACTAGCCAATTCCTTTATTTCTGATGCTACCATACAAGTTATAAAACTGGGAGCCAAGATATCTGGCTTTTCTGTGCTAGCCCACAGGGCGTTGTGGCTAAATTCTTGGTCAGCCGATGTTTCTTCCAAGTCCAAGCTTCTGGCACTTCCTTAAAAGGGTAAGACCTTGTTTGGACCCGGTCTGGCAGAAATAATTGGGCAAATGACTTGGAATTATGGGAAGGGGAGTGATACTTAACAGCTTTGCTTTGGTGTTCTTTGCCTCCTCCTGCTGGCCAGGAGTGATATTCCCACTAGCAATTCATGACGTTGTGGTATCTTCACATCCGGAAAGAGAGAAATTTATCAGGTAAGCATACATTTTGTTTTTGTATTTATATATTTTGCACTGTTGCTTGCATATAGGTATGTATTTATTCTATGCAACTTGGTTAAACACATAGTTAAAATCAAGTCTTGAGTAGCAATACACTTCTGAGCTGATTTTGGTTAGTGGTTAAAAATAAGAAAATAACCTAATGTATTAGAGCATTTTTTATTGGAGTGTTACCTCCATTGCAATTGCTGAAATATACTGTACATATAAATTTTCTCTCTATTACCCCTTTAACTGTGGTTGTCTTTTCTTTCTAACTATTCTAACTACTTTTTCCTATGTTGTGCTTACACCGCTCCTCCTTTGTCCTGTATATATTCTAACTTGTCTTGGTTCTTTTTCTTTTCCTTGCCCTTACAATCTCTATGTTGTCTTTTTTGTGACATAGCTATTCCAAGCATGGTGTATGTTAGTGTGTCTGACTTGTGATGCTAGGGAGCAACTGACTACCTTACTAAAAGCTAAAGGGTCTTAGGCATATTTGATCATGTTTAATGTATTTCACAATAAGCTGTACAAAAATGTAATTTATTAAATCTACTGTATTCAAATAGAATGAGCTGTGACTAATGACAGTATTCACACCTACAGTATACTTTCTTTCCCAGGGCTGTTACACTAGGTCTCATATGTTGGCTGTTAAGCGCCATTAACAGGTGGCATTGCATTCTGTCCATGGTGCTAGTCTGTTATCCTTCCCTGAGTACTTAAAGTGATACAATTATCCACATGTCCTGCATGATGTTGAATGTATTAAATATTTATCAGATTGCAGATCACAACATGGTAATTGTCGGTCCTGCTAAACATGGTATTAATATGATTGTTGTGTGACTTTCAGTTTTTCTTCAGCCAGTAAGAATATAAACATGAAAGTATTTTCAGAAGTATATAATGTCCTAATAAAAACACAGGTATTCAGCACAAAACTTTTTTTAGAACATTAAGTGTACAACTGTAGATCACACAGATGAAAACCCATAGATATCATTTCACTAACAGGTTATCATACATTATCTTTATTCTGATTTCATTTATTAATTAGTGTTTGAGCGCTTTTCTTTAAGATAATGCTTTAAGGATATCATCTCTCTAAACAAATATACTAAATGTGATTATATTTTTTATTTTACTTAAAATGCCTAATGTGTTAATTAAGTTATTTTTGCCTTATCAGGTGTCAATCTAGTAACCTTACCTAGCGGCATCTAGACACTTAACTGCCTCAGGGAAATTAAAACTGCCTCACACTTAGTATTTATAGTTTTCTCATTATCGTCATATAGCACCCTGTGTACAACTGAAATTCTATTTCTTGTTAACTCTGTCCCACTTAAAGGGATGTTATACTAAAAATAAGAGCAGCACTTCAACATGATAAAATAGTTTTCTATTAAAAAGGCTTAGTGAAAACTAATTTAAATTTCTTTTGAAACTGACAATAGAGATGTTTAAAGGAC